>NW_017205111.1:0-18560 GCF_001704415.2 Capra hircus
GGTTGGAGCAGTGCTTCCCATGAGAAAGAAGCCTCGGAGTGTGTTTTGAGCGGGCTGAGCTGCCATGCTAGGGTCACCTAGTCGAGGGCACCTTGCACATCCAATGGGCCCCAGGCGAGTAGCTATGGACCGGCCCTTCGGTTGAGATATCCCAAAGCAGGGAACAAAGCCAGCTCTGTCAGAAGGAGGAAAACAGCAATGGGATGGATTTTCAAGCAGTTGCTAAGTCACACCACGTTAGGGCTCCCGGGAAAGAAATGCAAATTTTGGCCTCTAGGCCCAGTATCCAGATGTGTGTGCACAGGATATTTTCCCCACAGGATCCAAGAATGTTCCAGACAGACCTAAGCTCACTAGCTCTCTCCTGCAGAGGAAATGAAATATTGTTGCTGAACCACGAAAAGATGCTGGGATTCTTGGCTTATGGAGGAGAAGAATTCAATCCAGGCCCAAGACGAGGCTTGATTGCTTTGTGCAATAGAGTTTTATTAAAGTATAAAGGAGATAGAGAAAGCTTCTGACAGAGACATCACAAGGGGCAGAAACGTACCCCCTTGCTAGTGTTAGTAATGGAGTTATATACTCTCCAATAAGTTATGACGAACAAAAGAATGTCTGGAGGTTGTAAAGACTCACTAGACCTACTCCATAATTGACATTTTAAGATAACAGGATTAGCCAGAAGGTTTTTTCCAGAGACCGTCCTCAAGAAGGATGCATTGTTATATAATCCTAAGGAATGTAGAGGGAAAAACAGTTTGTCCTTTCTTCCTCCTTGAGAATTCTAGACCCTCTCTCCTTGGGGACCTTGAACTTCTTATAAACCTGCCTTGGCAATGACTCTCTCAGAAACATGATTGAACAGCCGTTTGGAGCTTCCTTTGACTTTCCCTGGGAGGGAGGGAGCCCTCCCTGAGCACAGGGCCTCAGGGGCCATGGCCAATGAAAAAGAATCTCCCAGCAAGTGCTTTTCAGCCCTGTGTGACTCTCAGCCCACAGGAGGCTGAGAAAACTCTCTTCCTTGGAGGAAGGAAAGGCAGCCCAAGAGTGTGTTTTCAGGCCTGTATCTTGCAGCAAGTGTTTGGCTTGTTAGACAGAAGACCTGCAGGCCTGTTCCAACAGACTCAATTCCAGAATCAGGGCCTTGTGTCTCCCTGCAGTTTCCTGGCCTTGCAAACACATTCCTAGGTGAGAGCAGTCCTGCCCATGGGGACTGCTGCGGGGAGTGTGTCTGAGGGGGGCCAGGTGTCATGCTGGGGTCACCTGGTCGAGGGCACCTTGCACCTCCAATGGACCCCAGGCAAGGAGTTGCAGGCCACCACCTTGCTTCTGAAATCCCAAAATGGGGAGCAAAGCTCGCTCTGTCAGAGGGAAGAAAACAGCAACAGGATGGATTTTCAAGCAGTTGCTAGGCTGTACTGCGTTAGGGCTCCAAGGAAGGAAAATGCGAATTTTAGCCCCTACGACTGGTATCCAGGTGGGCTCCCAGGATGATTTCCCCGCAGGATCCAAGAACGTTCCAGACAGACCTGGGCTCACTAGCTCCCTCCTGCAGAGGAAATATGATAGAACAGCTGTTTGGAGGTTGCTTTGACTTCCCCTGGGAGGGTAGGATCCCTCCCTGGGTGCAGGGCCTCAGGGCCATTGCCGCTGAGAAATGCCCTCTAAGCCAGACCTTTCCAGCCTTGTATGACTCAGCACGGAGGAGACTGGAAAAGCTCTCTTCCTTGGAGGAAGGAAAGGCAGCCCCAGAGAGTGTGTTTTCACACCTGTATCTTGCAGCAAGTGTTTGGCGTCTCAGACGTCAGACCTCCAGGCCTGCTCCAACGGCCTCAGTTCCAGAGTCAGGGCCGTGTGTTTCTCTGCATTTTCTGAGCCTTGGGAACACATTCCTAGGTCAGAACAGTCCTGCCCATGGGGAAGGAGGCTGCGGGAGTGTGTCTGAGGGGGTCGGGTGCCATGCTGGTGTCCAATAGACCCGGTACCTCCAATAGACCCAGGACAACAGCGGTGGGGCTCCCCCTGGCTTCCGAAATGCCAAAGCGAGAAGCAAAGCTAGCTCTATCAGAAGGAAGAAAAGAGCAATCGGATGGATGTTCAGGCTGTTGCTGGGCCGCACCACTTCAGGGTCCCCCCGAGAGGAACAGGCGCCCTGTGGCCCTAGGTCCGATATGCAGGTTAACACACAGGTGTGTCCCCATAGGAGCCAAGAATTTTCCTGACAGATCTAGGCTCACTAGAGCTCTCCTACAGGGCAAAAGGGGTAGAACAGACTGTGGATGTGACTCTGCCTTTCCCAGCGAGCATGGGGCCCTCCCTACGGCCCGGGCTCCAGGGAAAATTGTCCCTGAAAAATGACCTCCAAGAAGCGCTTTTCCAGCAGGCTGGGATGCAGAGTTCACAGGATGCGGGGAAAGTGATCGTCCTTCAGGGAAGAAGAGGCAGCCACCCAGTGTGTGTTTGCAAGCCTGTATTTGGAAGAAACTGGTTAGCTCCTTCAAGGGGAGACCTCCAGGTCTGCTCAGAGGACCGAAATTCCAGAGCAGCACCATGCATCTCCCCTGTCCTTTCTGAGCCTTGGAAAGACATTCCTAGCTTATAGCGGTATTGCTCATGAAGAAGCAGAATGCAGGAATGTGTCAGACATGACTGGGTGCCTTCCTGGGTTTCAGCTCCGTGAGGGGCATTTCCACTCAGAGTAGGTCCCATGCCTCCTTGGGGAGGGAAGTGGGGCCCGCTTGCCTCCAAATTGCCAAAGGCTGGAACAAAGCTAGTTCTATCAGAGGTAAGAAAAGAGCAATTGGATGGATGTGGGAAGCTGTTGCTGGGCCGCACTGCTTCAGCCCCCCCACCCCTCCGCCCCCGAGAGAAACAGGCGCCCTGTGGCCCCTAGGTCCTGGATGCAGTTTCACACATAGAATGTGTCCCCATAGGAGCCAAGAATTTTCCTGACAGACCTAGGCTCACTAGAGCTCTCCTACAGAGCAAAGGGGATGGGACAGATGTGTGGGCTGTGGCTCTGCCTTTCCCTGGGAGTGTGGAGCCGCTCCCTAATGGCCCCGGGGCTCCAGGGGAAATTGCCCCTGAATAATGACCTCCAAGAAGCGCTTTTCCAACTGGCTGAGACGTGGAGTTCTCAGGATGCAGGGAAAGCGAGTGTCCTTCGGCGGAAGCAAAGGCAGTCACCTGTTATCATGACTTACTAGAATAGTAGGTACCTTCTCCGGTTGGGCAGAGGCCTTCCCTAACCTGATCTGAAAAAGAAAATGAAGTAGCTCGCTGATTTGAGAAATAATTCCCAGACTTGGGTTTCCAACCAGTATAGAATCCGACAATGGCCCTGTCTTTGTAGCCGCGTTAATTAACAGGTATGTGAAGCTCTAAATATCAGTGGAAATTACATACAGCATATAGGCCCCAGTGTTCTGGAATGATGGAAAGAAACAACCAAACTCTTGAAGAGACACTTTCAAAATGGATCATAGAGACTGACTGTACATGGATGGGCTTGCTTCCGGCAGACTTACTCATATTACGGGTAACCGCACGTTCCCACAGTTGTTGTCCTTATGAAATTTTCTATGGGAGACCCCCTCCCACAGTGAGGCAGGTGTTAGCAGATTTGCCACAAGTAAGGGGGTGGGATTTCACAGCAGATGGAACAATTAGGTAAGGTAATAAATCAGGTAACTAAGTTTGTATAAAAAAGAATATCATTCCCCCTTGAGGAACAGATTCATGAATTTGTGCTCAGTGATCAGGTGTGGCTCAATGACTGGAAACACAATTCCTTGGCCTGACATCGGAAAAGGTCCTTATACTGTTGTTTTAGCCACAATTCTGAAAGAGATGGGAATACCAGACCACCTAACCTGCCTCTTGAGAAATCTGGATGAAGGTCAGGAAGCAACAGTTAGAGCAGGACATGGAACAACAGACTGGTTCCAAAAAGGAAAAGGAGTATGTCAAGGCTGTATATTGTCACCCTGTTTATTTAACTTATATGCAGAGTACATCATGAAACATGCTGGGATGGAAGATACATGAACTGGAATCAAGATTGCCGGTAGAAATATCAATCAACTTAGATATGCAGATGACACCACCATTATGGCAGAACGTGAAGAGGAAAGGGTATGTCGGGGAACTTCTTGAGTTGCAGCAAGGGTGTGAAGGACCCTTTGGAAGTTCCAGAGGTTAGGTGTGGTTAGTCTCGAGATGCCTCAGCAGAAATGGGCCTCATGTCGCCTGGAACGGAGAGGCTCCTGGATATTTCCCGAGTTTCAGCAGGTGCTCTCCTTGTGTGGAGTCGGGGCCGGAAGCTGAGGATTCCTCTCCAGTGCTGACATGGATTTTGGGGTAACTTCTGGAGTCTCCACAAGGGAGTCAGGCCTAGTCTCGAGTGGGGGCATGAGCGTGCCATTTCCTCCCATGGCTGTAGCAGCAGTGTCACGGTTCCCCTTGCGTGGACCAAGGGATCTGTGGCTTTCCCTCGAGTCTTTCCCACGAGGCTTTCCCACAGGGCTGTCCCACGTGTCACGGTGGTGTGAGTCGATCCTCAGCGTGAAAGCCGAGGCAGTGCAGGGAAAACAGGTTCCTGTGGAACGGACTGACACATCTGGGGGAGTCTTGGAATGGTGGCACGACCCTGCAGTTCCTCTCCCCTTTCCTTTGGAGAGCGCCACCTTGAGATGCGATGGGAATGCCGGGAATTCTTTTCCGAACAAGCAGGGAAAGGATCCCTCATCTCGAAGTACGAGCCGGAAAACGGAGCTCCTCAGGATGTGGCCGGGACCATCGTGCTTCCTCTTGAGTGGAGACGGGTGTGTCGGGGAACTTCTTTGAGTTGCAGCTTGACTGTGAAAGACTCTTTGGAAGTTCCAGAGGTCAAGTGTGATTAGCCTCGAGACACCTCAGTGGAAACTGGCCTCATTTCGCCTGCAGGGGAGAACCTCCTGTATTTTACCGAGTTTCGGCAGGTGCTCTCGACTTACGACGGGGACCTCACGGACCCGCTCCGGTGGCCTCAGGAAAGGCCAGTCCCCAAGCAAGTTGCTCGGGGGCCTCTCCGTATTCCTCTCCCGTCGATGCCGGGGCCTAAGACCTTGTGTGGAGTAGGTGCCGGAACCTGAGGATTCCTCTCCAGTGCTGACATGGATCTTGGGGTACCGCTGGAGTCGCCCCAGGGGAGTCAGTCCTCGTCTCAAGTGGGGGCATGCACGTGCGCTTTCCTCCCGAGATGTAGCAGCAGTGTCATGCTTCCCTTCGCGTGGATCAAGGGATCTGCAACTTTCCCTCGAGGCTTTCCCACGAGGCTTTCCCTCGAGGCTTTCCCACAGGGCTGTCCCACGTGCCACCTTGGTGTGAGTCGATCCTCGGCTTGAAAGTCGAGGCAGTGCAGGGAAAAACAGGTTTCCCCTGGAATGGACTGAGACATCTGGGGGACTCTGGGAATGGTGTCACGACCCTGGAGTTCTTCTCGCCTTTCCTGTGGAGAGCAACTCCTCTTGAGATGCGATGGGAACGCCGGGATTTCTTTCCCGACCACGCAGGGAAATATCCCTGCTCTCGAGCTATGAGGCGGAAACGGGGCTCCTCTGGATGAGGGCGGGAACTCTCGTGCTTCCTCTCCAGTAGAGACGGGTATGTTGGGGAACTTCTTGAGTTGCAGCAAGGGTGTGAAGGACCCTTTGGAAAGTCAAGAGGTTAGGTGTGATTAGCCTCGAGATGCCTCAGCGGAAATGGGCCTAATCTCGCCTGGAAGGGAGAACCTCCTGGATTTTCTCGAGGTGCGGCAGGTGCTCTCGACTTACAATGGGGACCTCAGGGACCCGCTCTGGTGGCCTCAGGAAAGGCCAGTCCCCATGCGAGTTGCTCCGGGGCCTTTCGGGATTCCTGTCCCGTCAATGACGGGGCCTAAGACCTTTGTGGAGTCCGTGCCGGAACCTGAGGATTCCTCTCCAGTGCTGACATGGTCTTGGGGTACTTCTGGAGTCTCCCCAGGGGAGTCAGTCCTCGTCTCGAGTGGGGCATGCACGTGCGCTTTCCTCCCGAGCTGTTGCAGCAGTGTCACACTTCCCTTTCTGTGGATCAAGGGATCTGTGGCTTTTCCCTCGAGGCTTTCCCACGAGGCTTTCCCACGAGGCTTTCACACAGGGCTGTCCCACGTGCCACCGTGGTGTGAGTGGATCCTCGGCTTGAAAGTCGGGGCAGTGCAGGGAAAACAGGTTTCCCTGGAATGGACTGAGAAATCTCTGGCACTCAGGGAATGGTGTCACGACCCTGGAGATCCCCTCGTGTTTCCTGTGGAGACCGCCTCCTCTTGAGATGCGACCGGAACGCCGGGAATTCTTTCCCGACAACGCAGGGAAAGGATTCCACCTCTCGATCTATGAGGCGGAAACGGGGCTTCTCTGGATGTGGGCAGGACTCTCGTGCTTCCTCTCGAGTGGAGAGGGGTACGTCGGGGAACTTCTTGAGTTGCAGCAAGGGTGTGAAGGACCCTTTGGAAGTTCCAGAGGCCAGGTGATTAGCCTCCGAGACGCCTCCGCGGAAATGGGCTTCATCTCGCCTGGAGGGGAGAATCTCCGGGATTTTCTAGAGTTGCCACAGGTGCTCTCGACTTAAGACGAGGACCTCAGGGACCTGGTCTGGTGGCCTCAGGAAAGGCCAGTCCCCATGCGAGTTGCTAGGGGCCCTTCGGGATTCCTCTCCCGTCGATGCCGGGGCCTAAGACGTTGTGTGGAGACGGTGCCCGGAACCTGAGGATTCCTCTCCAGTGCTGACATGGATCTTGGGGTACTTCTGGAGTCTCCACCGGGGATTCAGTCCTCGTCTCGACTTAGGTCATGCACGTGCACTTTCCTCCCGAGCTGTAGCAGCAGTGTCATGCTTCCCTTCGCGTGGATGAAGAAATCTGTGGCTTTCCATCGAGGTTTTTGCAGGAGGCTTTCCCACGAGGCTTTCCCACAGGGCTGTCCCACGTGCCACCGTGGTGTGAGTCGATCCTCGGGTTGAAAGTCGAGGCAGTGCAGGGAAAACTGGTTTTCCCTGGAATGGACTGAGACATCTGGGGGACTCTGTGTATGGTGGCACGACCCTGGAGTTCCTCTCGCCTTTCCTGTGGAGAGCGCCTCCTCTTGAGATGCGATGGAAACGCCGGGAATTCTTTCCCGAACACGCAGGGAAAGGATCCCTCCTCTCGAGCTAGGAGGCTGAAACGGGGCTCCTCTGGATGTCGGCGGGAGGCTCGAGCTTTCTCTCAGTGGAGACGGTTATGTCGGGGAACTTCTTGAGTTGCAACAAGTGGGTGATGTACCCTTTGGAAGTTCCAGAGGTTAGGTGTGATTAGCCTCGAGAGGCCTCATTGGAAATGGGCCTCATCTCGCCTGGAGGGAGAACCTTCCTGGATTTTCTCGAGTTGCCAGCAGTTTCTCTCCACTTACGACGGGGACCTCAGGGACATGCTCTGGTGGCCTCAGGAAAGGCCATTCCCCATGCGAGTTGCTCGGGGGCCTCTTCGGGATTCCTCTCCCTGTCGATGCCGGGTCCTAAGACCTTGTGTGGAGTCGGTGCCGGAACCTGAGGATTCCTCTCCAGTCCTGACATGGATCTTGGGGTACTTCCTGAGTCTCCCCTGGGGAGTCAGTCCTCGTCTCGAGTGGGGCATGCACGTGCGCTTTCCTCCCGCAGCTATAGCAGCAGTGTCAGGCTTCCCTTCGCGTGGATCAAGGGAATCTGTGGCTTTCCCTAGAGGCTTTCCCACGAGGCTTTCCCTCGAGTCTTTCCCACAAGGGCTGTCCCACGTGCCACCGTGGTGTAGAGTCGATCCTCGGCTTGAAAGTCGAGGCAGTGCCAGGGAAAAACAGGTTTCACCTGGAATTGGACTGAGACATCTGAGGGACTCTGGGAATGGTGCACGACCCTGGAGTTCCTCTCGCCTTTCCTGTGGAGAGCGCCTCTTCTTGAGATGCGACGGAAACGTCGGTAATTCTTTCCCGAAACGAAGGGAAAGGATCCCTCCTCTCGAGCTAGGAGGCGGAAACGGGGCTCCTCTGGATGTGGGCCGGACTCTCGTGCTTCCTTTCGAGTGGAGACGGGTATGTCGGGGAACTTCTTGAGTTGCAGCAAGGGTGTGAAGGACCCTTTGGAAATTCCAGATGTTCAGGTGTGATTAGCCTCGAGACGCCTCACCGGGAAATGGGCCTCATCTCGCCTGGAAGGGAGAATCTCCTGGATTTTCTCTAGTTGCGGCAGGTGCTCTCGACTTACGACGGGGAACCTCTGGGACCTCGCTCTGGTGGCCTCAGGAAAGGGCCAGTCCCCATGCTAGTTGCATGGGGCCTCTCGGGATTCCTCTCCCGTCGATGCTGGGGCCTAAGACCTTGTGTAGAGTCGGTGCAGGAACCTGGAGGATTCCACTCCAGTGCTGACATGGTTCCTGGGGTACTTTTGGAGTCTCCCTAAGGGAGTCAGTCCTCGGTCTTGAGTTGGGGCATGCACGTGCGCATTCCTCCCGAGCTGTAGCTGTAGTGTCACGCTTCCCTTCGCGTGGATGAAGGAATCTGTGGCTTTCCCCGAGGTCTTTCCCACGAGGCTTTCCCACGAGGCTTTCCCAAATGGCTGTCCAACGTGCCACCGTGGTGTGAGTCATTCCTCGGCTTGAAAGTCGAGGCAGTGCAAGGAAAACACGTTTCCCTGGAGATGGACTGAGACATCTGGGTGACTCTGGGAATCGTGGCACGACCCTGGAGTTCCTCTCGCCTTTCCTGTAGAGAGCGCCCCCTCTTGAGCTGCGATGGGAAGGCCAGGAATTCTTTCCTGAACACGCAGGGAAAGGAACCCTCCTCTCGAGCTAGGCGGCGGAAACGGGGCTCCTCTGGATGTGAGCGGGACTCTCGTGCTTCCTCTCGAGTGCGAGACGGTATGTCGGGGAACTTCTTGAGTTGCAGCAAGGGTGTGAAGGACCCTTTGAAAGTTCCAGAGGTTAGGTGTGATTAGCCTCGAGAGGCCTCAGCGGAAATGGGCCTCATCTCGCCTGGGAGGTGAGAATCTCCTGGATTTTCTCGAGTTGCGGCAGGTGCTCTGGACTTACGACGGGAACCTCAGGGACATGATCTGGTGGCCTCAGGAAAGGCCAGTCCCCATGCGAGTTGCGAAGGGCCTCTCGGTATTCCTCTCCCATCGATGCCGCGGCCTAAGACCTTGTGTGGAGTCGGTGCCGGAACCGTGAGGATTCCTCTCCAGTGTTGACATGGATCTTGGGGTACTTCCTGAGTCTCCCCTGTGGAGTCAGTCCTCGTCTCGAGTGGGGGCATGCACGTGCGCTTTCCTCCCCGAGCTGTAACAGCAGTGTCACGCTTCCCTTCGCGTAGATCAAGGGATCTGTGGCTTTCCCTCAAGTCTTTCCCACGATGCTTTCCCACGAGGCTTTCCCACAAGGCTGCCCACGTGCCACCGTGTTGTGAGTCGATCCTCGGCTTGAAAGTCGAGGCAGTGCAGGGAAAACAGGTTTCCCTGGAATGGACTGAGACATCTGGGGGACTCTGGGAATGGTGGCACGACCCTGGAGTTCCTCTCGCCTTTCCTGTGGAGAGTGCCCTCCTCTTGAGATGCGACGGAAATGCCGGGAATTCTTTCCCGACACGCAGGGGAAGGATCCCTCCTCTCGAGCTAGGAGGCGGAAACGGGGCTCCTCTGGATGGAGGCGGGACTCTCGTGATTCCTCTAGGGTGGAGACGGGTATGTCGGGGAAATTCTTGAGTTGCAGCAAGGGTGTGAAAGATCCTTTGTAAAGTTCCAGACGTCAGGTGTGATTAGCCTCGAGATGCCTCTGGGGAAATGGGCCTCCTCTCGCCTGGAGGGGAGAACCTCCTGGATTTTCTCGAGTTGCGGCAGGTGCTCTCGACTTTCGACGGGGACCTCACGGACCCGCTCTGGTGGCCTCAGGAAAGGCCAGTCCCCAAGCGAGTTGCTCGGGGGGCCTCTCGGTGATTCCTCTCCCGTCGATGCCGGGGCCTAAGACCTTGTGTGGAGTAGGTGCCGGAACCTGAGGATTCCTCTCCAGTGCTGACATGGATCTTGGGGTACGTCTGGAATCGCCCCAGAGGAGTCAGTCCTCGTCTCGAGTGGGGGCATGCACGTGCGCTTTCCTCCCGAGACGTAGCACCAGTGTCATGCTTCCCTTCGCGTGGATCAAGGGATCTGCAACTTTCCCTCGAGGCTTTCCCACGGGCTTTCCCTCGAGGCATTCCCACAGGGCTGTCCCACGTGCCACCATGGTGTGAGTCGATCCTCGGCTTGAAAGTCGAGGCAGTGCAGGGAAAACAGGTTTCCCTGGAATGGACTGAGACATCTGGGGGGACTCTGGGAATGGTGGCACGACCCTGGAGTTCCTCTCGCCTTTCCTGTGGAGAGCGCCTCCTCTTGAGATGCGACGGGAACGCCGGGCATTCTTTCCGACCACGCCGGGAAATATCCCTGCTCTCGAGCTATGAGGCGGAAACGGGGCTCCTCTGGATGAGGGCGGGACTCTCGTGCTTCCTCTCCAGTGGAGACGGGTATGTTGGGGAACTTCTTGAGTTGCAGCAAGGGTGTGAAGGACCCTTTGGAAAGTCAAAAGGTTAGGTGTGATTAGCCTCAAGATGCCTCAGCGGAAATGGGCCTAATCTCGCCTGGAAGGGAGAACCTCCTGGATTTTCTCGAGGTGCGGCAGGTGCTCTCGACTTACAATGGGGACCTCAGGGACCCGCTCCGGTGGCCTCAGGAAAGGCCAGTCCCCATGCGAGTAATTCGGGGGCCTCTAGGGCCTCCTCTCCCGTCGGTGCCGGGGCCTAAGACCCTTGTGTAGAGTCGGTGCCGGAACCTGAGCATTCCTCTCCAGTGCTGACATGGATTTTGGGGTACTTTTGGAGTCTCCCTAGGGGAGTCAGTCCTCGTCTCGTTTGGGGGCATGCAAGTGCGCTTTCCTGCCGAGATGGGCAGCAGTGTCATGTTTCCCGTCGAGTGGATCAAGGAATCAGTGGCTTTTCCTTGAGTCTTTTCCACAAGGCTTTCCCACGAGGCTTTTCCACAGGGCTGTCCCACGTGCCAACGTGGTGTGAGTCGATCCTCGGCTTGAAATTCGAGGCAGTGCAGGGAATACAGGTTTCCCTGGAATGGACTGAGACCTCTGGGGGACTATCAGATTGGTGGCACACCCTGGAGTTCCGCTCGCCTTTCCTGTGGAGAGGGCCTCCTCTTGAGATGCGACGGGAACGCCGGGAATTCTTTCCCGAGAACAGAGGGAAAGGATCCCTCCTCTCGAGCTAGGAGGCGGAAACGGGGCTCCTCTAGATGTGGGCGGGAATCTCGTGCTTCCTCTCGAGTGGAGACGGGTATGTCAGGGAACTTCTTGAGTTGCAGCAAGGGTGTGAAGGACCCTTTGGAAGTTCCATAGGTTAGGTGTGATTAGCCTCGAGACGGCCTCTGGGAAATGGGCCTCATCTCGCCTGGAGGGGAGTACTTCCTGAATTTTCTCGAGTTGTGGCAGGCGCTATCGACTTACGACGGGGACCTAAGGGACCCGCTCTGGTGGCCTCAGGAAAGGCCAGTCCACATGCGAGTTGATTGGGGGCCTCTCGGGATTCCTCTCTCGTCGATGTCAGGGCCTAAGATCTTGTATGGAGTCCGTGCCGGAACGTGAGCATTCCTCTCCAGTGCAGACATGGATCCTGGGGTACTTCTGGAGTCTCCCCAGGGGAGTCAGTCCTCGTCTCGAGCGGGGGCATGCACGTGCGCTTTCCTCCCGAGCTGTAGCACAAGTGTCACGCTTCCCTTCGCGTGGATCAAGAGATCTTTGGCTTTCTCTTGAGGCTTTCCCACGAGGCTTTCCCACGAGGCTTTCTCACAGGGCTGTCCCGCGATGCCACCGTGGTGTGAGTCGAACCTCGGCTTGAAAGTCGAGACAGTGCAGGGAAAACAGGTTTCCCTGGAATGGACTGAGACATCTGGGGGACACTGGGAATGGTGTCACGACCCTGGAGTTCCTCTCGCCTTTCCTGTGGAGAGCGTCTCCTCTTGTGATGCGACGGGAACGCCGGGAATTCTTTCCCGAACACGCAGGGAAAGGATCCCTCCTCTCTAGCTAGGAGGCGGAAACGGGGCTCCTCTGGATGTGGGCAGAACTCTCCTGCTTCCTCTCGAGTGGAGACGGGTATGTCGGGAAACTTCCTGAGTTGCATCAAGGGTGCGAAGGACCTTTTGGAAGCTCCAGAGGTTAGGTGTGATTAGCCTCGAGACGCCTCAGTGGAAATGGGCCTCTTCTCGCCTGGAGGGGAGAACCTCCTGGATTTATCGAGTTGCAGCATGTGCTCTCGACTTACGACGAGGACCTCAGGGACCCGCTCTGGTGACCTCAGGAAAGGCCAGTCCCCATGCGAGTTGCTTGGGGGCCTCTCGGGATTCCTCTCTCGTCGATGCCAGGGCCTAAGATCTTGTATGGAGTCTGTGCCGGAACCGGAGCATTCCTCTCCAGTGCAGACATGGATCCTGGGTTACTTCTGGAGTCTCCCCAGGGGAGTCAGTCCTCGTCTCGAGTGGGGGCATGCACGTGCGCTTTCCTCCCGAGCTGTAGCAGCAGTGTCACGCTTCTCTTCGCGTGGATCAAGGGAGATGTGGCTTTCCCTCGAGGCTTTCCAACGAGGCTTTCCCACAGGGCTGTCCCACGTGCCACCATGGTGCAAGTCGATCTTCGCTTGAAAGTCGAGGCAGTGCAGGGAAAGCAGGTTTCCCTGGAATGGACTGAGACATCCTGGGGACTCTGGGAATGTGGAACGACCCTGGAGTTCCTCTCGCCTTTCCTGTGGAGAGCGCCTCCTCTTGAAATGCGACGGAAATGCCAGGAATTCTTTCCCGACCACGCAGGGAAAGCATCCCTCCTCTCTAGCTAGGAGGCGGAAACGGGGCTCCTCTGGATGTGGGCGGGACTCTCCTGCTTCCTCTCGAGTGTAGACGGGTATGTCGGGGATCTTCTTGAGTTGCAGCAAGGGTGTGAAGTCGCTTTGAGAGCTCCAGAGGTTAGGTGTGATTAGCCTCGAGATGCCTCAGCGGAAATGGCACTCATCTCGCCTGGAGGGAGAACCTCCTGGATGTTCTCGAGTTTCGGCAGGTGCTCTCGACTTTCGACGGGGACCTCAGGGACCCGCTCTGGTGGCCTCAGGAAAGGCCATTCCCCATGGGAGTTGCTCGGGGGACTCTTGGGAATTCCTCTCCCGTCGATGCTGCGGCCTAAGACCTCGTGTGGAGTCGGTGCCAGAACCTGAGGATTCCTCTCCAGTGCTGGACATGGATCTTGGGGTACTTCTGGAGTCTCCCCAGGAGACTCAGTCCTCGTCTCGAGTGGGGGCATGCACGTGTGCTTTCCTCCCGAGCTGTAGCAGCAGTGTCACGCTTCCCTTCGCGTGGATCAAGGGATCTGTGGCTTTCCCTCGAGGCTTTCCCACGAGGCTTTTCCACGAGGCTTTCCCACAGGGCTGCCCCACGTGCCACCGTGGTGTGAGTCGATCTTCGGCTTGAAAGTCGACGCAGTGCAGGGAAAACAGGTTTCCCTGGAATGGACTGAGACATCTGGTTGTCTCTGGGAATGGTGGCACGACCCTGGAGTTCCTCTAGCCTTTCCTGTGGAGAGCGCCTCCTCTTGAGATGCGACGGAAACGCCGGGAATTCTTTCCCGACCACGCAGGGAAAGGATCCCTCATCTCAGGCTAGGAGGCGGAAACGGGGCTCCTCTGGATGTGGCCGGAACTCTCGTGCTTCCTCTCAAGTGGAGACGGGTATGTCGGGGAACTTCTTGAGTTGCAGCAAGGGTGTGAAGAACCCTTTGGAAGTTCCAGAGGTTAGGTGTGATTATCCTCGAGACGCCTCAGCGGAAATGGGCCTCATTTCGCCTGAAGGGGAGAACCTCCCTGGATTTTCTCGAGTTGCGGCAGGTGCTCTCGACTTATGACGGGGACCTCAGGGACACGCTCTGGTTGCCTCAGGAAAGGCCAGTCCCCATGTGAGAAACTCGGGGGCCTCTCGGGATTCCTCTCCGTCGATGCTGGGGCCTAAGACATTGTGTGGAGTCAGTGCCAGAACCTGAGGATTCCTTCTCCAGTGCTGACATGGATCTTGGGGTACTTCTGGAGTCTCCCCAGGGAGTCAGTCTTCGTCTCAAGTGGGGGCATGCACGTGCGCTTTCCTCCCGAGCTGTAGCAGCAGTGTCGCGCTTCCCTTCGCGTGGGATCAAGGGATCTGTGGCTTTCCCTCGAGGCTTTCCAACGAGGCTTTCCCACAGGGCAGTCCCACGTGCCACCGTGGGTGTGAGTCGATCCTCGACTTGAAAGTCGACGCAGTGCAGGGAAAATAGGTTTTCCTGGAATCGGACAGAGACATCTGGGGGACTCTGGGAAATGGTGGCATGACCCTGGAGTTCCTTCTCGCCTTTCCTGTAGTGAGCGCCTCCTCTTGAGATGCGACGGGAACGCCGGGAATTCTTTCCCGACCACGCAGGGGAAATGATCCCTCCTCTCGAGCTAGGAGGCCGAAACGGGGCTCCTCTGGATGTGGGCGGGACTCTCATGGCTTTCGTCTCGAGTGGAGACGGGTATGTCGGGCAACTTCTTGAGTTGCGGCAAGGGTGTGAAGGACCCGTTGGAAGTTCCAGAGGTTAGGTGTGACTAGCCTCGAGACGCCTCAGCGGAAATGGGCCTCATCTCGCCTGGAGGGGAGAACCTCCTGGATTTTCTCGAGTTGCGGCAGGTGCTCTCGACTTACGACGGGGACCTCAGGGACCCGCTCTGGTGGCCTCAGGAAAGGCCAGTCCCCCATGCGAGTTGCTCGGGGGCCTCTCGGGATTCCTCTCCCATCGATGCTGGTGCCTAAGAACCTTGTGTGGAGTCAGTTCCGGAACCTGAGGATTCCTCTCCAGTGCTGACATGGATCTTGCGGTACTTCTGGAGTCTCCCCAGGGAAGTCAGTCCTCTACTCGAGTGGGGGCATCCACGTGCGCTTTCACCCCGAGCTGTAGCAGCGAGTTGTCCCGCTTCCCTTCGCGTGCATCAAGGGATCCGTGGCTTTCCATTGAGGCTTTCCCACGAGGCTTTCCCACGAGGCTTTCTGCCCGGGGTCCAGCCCCGGTGGATCCAGGGAATTCGAAGGGTGGACCGGCGTTGGCGTGGAAAGACTTGTTTGTTTATTAATGTAAGATTAGATTAAGAAACTATAGTGTAATAAGAAGATTAAGTGGAGGAAGAGGGCTGAATAGCTTGGTTTACGCGGAAGGCCAATAAAATTCCAGACAAGGAATTCTGCACCATCTACGTTGGGCCACCGGCGCCCGCTTGAATATCTAAGGGTGGCCTCGCCTTAAGCTCCCTTTCGTGCGGGTCTTAACAGCCGGGGCAAGTAAGTAGACCTGGCGAGCCTCTGCGCCCCAGATGGAGATTCAGCCTGAAGTTAAAGTAAAGAGCAGAGAGAGGGAAGGGGAGAGAAGAGGAGAGAGAGAGACATGGGGGGAGCCAGAGTCCCAAGAAACCAGGCGAGAGACTAGTTCGAGAAACTGGTCCGATCCTTTATTGTTCAGAAGGCCTTTTATACTTTTGATAAAACATGGAGATCAACGGGTAACACAGAATTATGTAGCGTTCGCCAGCCCAGACTCTTTACTATACATCATTTTGTATACAAAAGGTCTCAGGTGATTTACATTTATCTTCTGGCCAAGAAGCCTTGTTAACACTTTTTAGCTCTCTTCCTTAATGAATGTTGATTTTGTTTCCCACGAAGTGTTTTTCTTTAATTTGCATCTCCTTAAAGCATTAAAGTTACATCTCTATAGAACAAAGGTGCAGTGGGATATAACAAAGAAGGTACTTAACTCAAAGATCTAATGTTGCTAATACCAGGTCTACTACTTGTTTTTCTATATACCAACTATATCTAAAAATAAAGGATATGAAAATTTGGCAGCAAGCATTGACTCAACAAATGAAACTTTTAATCAGTCCTATTCTAAAGATTTTGACTCTTCGGAAGCCCCTACATTCCTAGGATGTTTTAAGCTTCCTGTGCCTCCTGCAGTCAGGAGGCCTCAAACAATCACACTCGCAGAGTCCTGCAGGCAGGCTAGAAAGCCATCGGAGGGGTTTTTTAGATTGAAACACTCTTTCAAATGCAGAAGACTGAAACCCTGAATTGACTTTTTCCAGAAAATGTCAGAAGAGTGGAAAAGCAGAGCACAAAAGCCGGCAGATTTTTGTTGTGGTACATGCTTAGGAATTTCCAGAGGGGTCCCAGAAGTCTGAGCACGCCTTGCGTATGTCAGCTTCCTTCCTCATGACCTTGTCACGGGCGGGATTCCTCACTCTGGCTCCCGGCATCTCACCCTTTTTAATTTAAATAATTGATTATTTATGTTTAAAATCAGGTGCAGTTCGGTCTCGAGATTCCGAATGCTCTGCCAAGAATCTAGACAATATAGGGAAGTATGATTATGAGGAGCAAGATTATAGACAGTAGACAGAACAGTCTTCAGAAATGAAGTTAGAGAAAGTGTGGGAAAAGTCATTGGCTTCTCCTGCCGGTGGTAAAATCTAATCGGGAGTGTTCCAAGGTCTGAATCTGATTATGAAGTTTCCCTAAGTCTAAAACTAATATCTGAGCTGTTCCAAAATACCTAAACCTTGATTTTTAACATATTGGGCATTTACACTTGTTGAGTCAATGATTGCTGTTGTAGTAACAATAACAGTTGTTGTAACACAGCAAGAACATAATTATCATATCAATAAGTTGTTACAGTTATAGGACATCTTTAAAACCACAGAAAGAGCAGACATTACTTTGAGGAGTTAAACAAGATGAAAACATCCATGGTTCACAAGTCGCTACATTAGGTACATTAAGTTTTCTGGAATCATTGGTGAAAAGAAGAACATAAGGAGAGGATAGACAAGCCAAAATAGAGTAAATAGAGTCATTTTCTGGTTGGAGTTTGTGCTGCAGCAGCTGTTAGTGTTAGTCCTGCCGGGATCTTGATGTTTCTTTTGCCTCTTTTGCGGTAGGAGCAGCGGCCTTCACCCCGCCCTCTGACACTGGCGCTGTTATGGGGCTGCGAGTGCGGTGCACTGGGTTCCGTCAGTCAGGCTGGCCCGCCCGCAGCTTTTGGTGCGCGGCTGTTTCCCGCGGTGGTGGTGGCAGAGAAGTTCCCTTTTTCTTTTGTGGCGAATCAGTCTGTCCGGGATCCAAGTTGACGAATCTGCACCCTGTGGAAAAAAATATAAACACTTCCTCGACCCGCAGTAAATTTTGGGTCGGGATCTTTTTGTTATCTGGAGGAGATCTTTTTGCTTTACTAATGGCTTTTTATTTTACTGTTTCAAACGAATCAGCATTTAACTTATTACAAAGAGAACATGTTGTAAAATCTGATGGGGGAAAACTATACTTAATTTCTCTCTTTTTAATTTTGAATTAACAAAGCACGTGAGGGTAAATGATGCAAGATCTGATCACAAGAATTTCCTATAGCAATCTGCCAATCATCAAACATTTGAAAAGCATCAAGTTGTTCTCTGTTATATGGAAGTGCAATTTTTGATGGTTCTTTATTAAACAATTTAATAAATCAGTATATTTGAATTAATCTTTTTAATTAAATATGTCAGTAATTTTTCCTTAGGCAGAGGCCACTGTTCCACCCACACCGGATCTTGAAATTTTCATGTAATGGGGTAGGCAGCAAAAACAATGGCCTTCATTATAAATTGGATATCCCAATCCAGTATATAGCTTGCAAGGAGTTGGGCAAATTAGCTCAATTATTCTTGTCTGTTGTTTACCCAATCCTTTTGATGGATCATAGCCGATCTGCAGCATCTGAGAGGTCACTTTATCATCAGGGCTAAAAAGTAACACTCCCATTTGAGATAGCATGTCCCTCCCCCACAGGGTAAGGGGGAGTGAAGGGACTACATACGGTTGGAAAGTTCCACGGGTGTCCTCAAATTGCCAATCTAAAAATTTTGCACTTTTGGCTACTGTGGGGGCTCTTCCTATCCCCACCAAGTTATTTTCAGTAGTATGTGTGGGCCAGGAGGTGGGCCAGGAGCTAGGCCAGTCTTTTCCTGAAATGCAAGAAACGTCTGCTCCTGTGTCTAATAACCCCACAATAGACTTGCCATTAATCAGAATAGTTTTCATAGGCCGTTTCTTCTGAGTAATTTTTGTTATCCAAAAAACCATATCACTAGACCCAATATAAGAAGCAAGAAAAAGAGGTGTTACACAATATCTTTATAAGCTTTTCTAATGATCTTTTTATAACCCAAATCTGGTCTATAGCCTTTTAGATGACAAGTAACCATTTTAATCTTAGCTTGAAAACTTCCAGCAACGGGAGCTCACTATTCACCAAGGTTTTAAACTCTCTCTCACCTCCTTACTCCTAAGCATTTTTATCCTGCATACCACTTTTTCTAACTCCTTTCAGTAGTATTGTTGGCAGGAGCTGCTAGTCTCTCAGCAATTAATAATCTTTTGTC
>NW_017205112.1:0-5405 GCF_001704415.2 Capra hircus
AACCCAGACACGCAGGATCAGGCCCCAACCACCTGCACATGTCTCTGCTGGCTTGCAGGAGGAGAGTGCTAGGGAACCTACGTCTGTCCATACACTTTCGGGCACCAAAGGAATCAGCCTCCGTGTGTGCGGGGCTGAAAACCCCAGCCAGGGGCCCTGGGAGCCTGGTGCTCTCCGTGCGGAGCTTTCTGGCGGCCAAAACCGCTGGAGGAGCCCTGCAGTTGCCCTTCCTTCCCTCTGACAGAGCTTCACTGCTGGAGCCCTTGGCAGTGTGCAACCCACCCAGCCCTAAGCCCTCCCAAGGACGCTTGGCACCTAAGTGCAAAGGCAAGGCAGGATTGGAGCTGAGGCAAGGAAGGCGCCAGTGGCGTTCCCAGGCTCCTCAGCAGCTGCTCCTTCCTGGGGAGGGAGCCTTAAAGCAAGGCAAGTCTGCGCAAGGCTCGCCTATGGCAGAGCATCTTGGTGCCAGGAACTCTGCCAGATCGGGCTCTGAACAGAGCTAGAGATCTGCCGTACTGGAGTCGCACTTAGCTTCGTGTAAGCAGGGATTTCAGCTTGACGGGGACTTGCTGCCTCCTCTTCCCCCCGAGGAGGCTCGCTTCCCTGCTGGCTGTGCACTCGCCTATCAGGCGGGGGCGCAGGGCTCCTCCAGCAGGTCTTGCCTCAGGGGCTGCTTCCCCCTGAGTTGGGGCTGTGGGCAGGAACCCAGACACGCAGGATCAGGCCCCAAACACCTGCACATGTCTCTGCTGGGGAGGAGAGTGCTAGGGAACCTACGTCTGTCATACACTTTCTGGGCACCCAAGGAATCAGCCTCCGTGTGTGCGGGGCTGAAAACCCCAGCCAGGGGACCTGGGAGCCTGGTGCTCTCCGTGTGGCGCTGAATCTGGGCGGCCAAGCAACCGCTGGAGGAGCCCTGCAGTTGCCCTTCCTTCCCTCTGACAGAATTCTCACTGCTGGAGCCCTTGGCAGTGTGCAACCCACCAGCCCCTAAGCTCTCCTTAAGGAGGACTGGGACCTAAGTGCAAAGGCAAGGCAGGATTGGAGCTGAGGCAAGAAAGGCGCCAGGGCGACTCCCAGGCTCCTGCTGCCTGCTCCTTCCTGGAGAGGCAGCCTAAAAAGCAAGGCAAGTCTGGGCAAGGCTAGCCCCCGGCAGAGCAGCCTCGCGCCAGGAACTCTGCCAGATCGGGGCTCTGAGCAGAGCTAGAGCTCTGCCGTACTGGAGGCGCACTTAGCTCCGTGCAAGCAGGGCTTTCAACTTGACGGGGCTGGGCTGCCTCCTCTTCCCCCGAGGAGGCTCGCTTCCTGCTGGCTGTGCACTCGCCTATCAGGCGGGGGCGCAGGGCTCCTCCAGCAGGTCTTGCCTCAGGGGCTGCTTCCCCTGAGTTGGGGCTGTGGGCAGGAACCCAGACACGCAGGATCAGGCCCAAACCACCTGCACATGTCTCTGCTGGGGAGGAGAGTGCTAGGGAACCTACGTCTGTCATACACTTTCTGGGCACCCAAGGAATCAGCCTCCGTGTGTGCGGGGCTGAAAACCCCAGCCAGGGGCCCTGGAGCCTGGTGCTCTCGGTGCGGGCTGATTCTAGGCGGCCTAGAAACCGCTGGAGGAGCCCTGCAGTTGCCCTTCCCTTCCCTCTGACAGAGCTCTCACTGCTGAAGCCCTTGGCAGTGTGCAACCCACCACCCCTAAGCCCTCCCCAACGACGCCTGGCACCTATGTGCAAAGGCAAGGCAGGATTGGAGCTGAGGCAAGGAAGGCACCAGTGGCGTCTCCCAGGCTCGCTCAGACAGCTCCTTCCTGGGGAGGGAGCCTAAAAGCAAGGCAAGTCTGGGCAAGGCCGCCCGGCAGAGCACTCGCGCCAGAAACTCTGCCAGATCGGGGCTCTGAGCAGAGCTAGAGCTCTGCCGTACTGGAGGCGCACTTAGCTCGTGCAAGCAGGGCTTTCAGCTTGACTGGGCTCGGCTGCCTCCTCTTCCCCGAGGAGGCTCGCTTCCCTGCTGGCTGTGCTCGCCTATCAGGCGGGGGCGCAGGGCTCCTCCAGCAGGTCTTGCCTCAGGGGCTGCTTCCCCTGAGTTGGGGCTGTGGGCGGAACCCAGACACGCAGGATCAGGCCCCAAACCACCTGCACATGTCTCTGCTGGGGAGGAGAGTGCTAGGGAACCTACGTCTGTCATACACTTTCTGGGCACCCAAGGAGTCAGCCTCCGTGTGTGCGGGGCTGAAAACCCAGCCAGGGGCCCTGGGAACCTGGTGCTCTCCGTGCGGCGCTGTCTGGGCGGCCAAGGAACCGCTGAAGGAGCCCTGCAGTTGCCCTTCCCTTCCCTCTGACAGAGCTTTCACTGCTGGAGCCCTTGGCAGTGTGCAACCCACCAGCCCCTAAGCTCTCCTTAAGGAGGCTGGGACCTAAGTGCAAAGGCAAGGCAGGATTGGAGCTGAGGCAGGAAGGCGCCAGTGGCGTTCCGAGGCTCCTGCAGCTGCTCCTTCCTGGGAGGCAGCCTAAAAGCAAGGCAAGTCTGGGCAAGGCTAGCCCCCGGCAGAGCAGCCTCGCGCCAGGAACTCTGCCAGATCGGGGCTCTGAACAGAGCTAGAGCTCTGCCGTACTGGAGGCGCACTTAGCTCCGTGCAAGCAGGGCTTTCAACTTGACGGGGCTGGGCTGCCTCCTCTTTCCCCCGAGGAGGCTCGCTTCCCTGCTGGCTGTGCACTCGCCTATCAGGCGGGGGCGCAGGGCTCCTCCAGCAGGTCTTGCCTCAGGGGCTGCTTCCCCTGAGTTGGGGCTGTGGGCAGGAAACCCAGACACGCAGGATCAGGCCCCAACCACCTGCACATGTCTCTGCTGGGGGAGGAGAGTGCTAGGGAACCTACGTCTGTCATACACTTTCTGGGCACCCAAGGAATCAGCCTCCGTGTGTGCGGGGCTGAAAACCCCAGCCAGGGGCCCTGGGAGCCTGGTGCTCTCGGTGCGGCGCTGATTCTAGGCGGCCTAGAAACCGCTGGAGGAGCCCTGCAGTTGCCCTTCCCTTCCCTCTGACAGAGCTCTCACTGCTGAAGCCCTTGGCAGTGTGCAACCCACCACCCCCCAAAGCCCTCCCCAACGACGACTGGCACCTATGTGCAAAGGCAAGGCAGGATTGGAGCTGAGGCAAGGAAGGCACCAGTGGCATCTCCCAGTCTCGCTCAGACAGCTCCTTCCTGGGGAGGGAGCCTAAAAGCAAGGCAAGTCTGGGCAAGGCGAGCCCCGGCCGAGCAGCCTCGCGCCAGAAACTCTGCCAGATCGGGGCTCTGAGCAGAGCTAGAGCTTTGCCGTACTGGAGGCCCACTTAGCTCCGTGCAAGCAGGGCTTTCCTCTTGACTGGGCTCGGCTGCCTCCTCTTCTCCCCGAGGAGGCTCGCTACACTGCTGGCTGTGCTCTCGCCTATCAGGCGGGGGCGCGCAGGGCTCCTCCAGCAGGTCTTGCCTCAGGGGCTGCTTCCCCTGAGTTGAGGCTGTGGGCGGGAACCCAGACACGCAGGATAAGGCCCCAACCACCTGCACATGTCTCTGCTGGGGAGGAGAGTGCTAGGGAACCTACGTCTGTCACACACTTTCTAGGGCACCAACGGAGTCAGCCTCTGGGAGTGGTGGGGATGCAAAACCCAGCCAGGGGCCCTTGGAACCTGGTGCTCTCCGTGCGGAGCTTTGTCTGGGCGGCCAAGGAACCGCTGAAGGAGCCCTGCTGTTGCCCTTCGCTTCCCTCTGACAGAGCTTTCACTGCTGGAGCCCTTGGCAGTGTGCAACCCACCAGCCCCTAAGCCCTCCTCAAGGACGCTTGGGACCTAAGTGCAAAGGCAAGGCAGGGGTAGAGCTGAAGCCAGGAAGGCGCCAGTGGCGTTTCCGAGCCTCACACAGCCTGCTCCTTCCTGGGGAGGGAGCCTTAAAGCAAGGCAAGTCTGCGCAAGGCTCGCCTATGGCAGAGCATCTTGGTGCCAGGAACTCTGCCAGATCGGGCCTCTGAACAGAGCTAGAGATCTGCCGTACTGGAGTCGCACTTAGCTTCGTGTAAGCAGGGATTTCAGCTTGACGGGCTTGCTGCCTCCTCTTCCCCGAGGAGGCTCGCTTCCCTGCTGGCTGTGCACTCGCCTATCAGGCGGGGCGCAGGGCTCCTCCAGCAGGTCTTGCCTCAGGGGCTGCTTCCCCTGAGTTGGGGCTGTGGGCAGGAACCCAGACACGCAGGATCAGGCCCCAAACACCTGCACATGTCTCTGCTGGGAGGAGAGTGCTAGGGAACCTACGTCTGTCATACACTTTCTGGGCACCCAAGGAATCAGCCTCCGTGTGTGCGGGGCTGAAAACCCAGCCAGGGGCCCTGGGAGCCTGGTGCTCTCCGTGTGGCGCTGATCTGGGCGGCCAAGCAACCGCTGGAGGAGCCCTGCAGTTGCCCTTCCCTTCCCTCTGACAGAGTTCTCACTGCTGGAGCCCTTGGCAGTGTGCAACCCACCAGCCCCTAAGCCTCCTTAAGGAGGACTGGGACCTAAGTGCAAAGGCAAGGCAGGATTGGAGCTGAGGCAAGAAAGGCGCCAGTGGCGTCTCCCAGGCTCCTGCTGCCTGCTCCTTCCTGGGAGGGAGCCTAAAAGCAAGGCAAGTCTGGGCAAGGCTAGCCCCGGCAGAGCAGCCTCGGCCAGGAACTCTGCCAGATCGGGGCTCTGAGCAGAGCTAGAGCTCTGCCGTACTGGAGGCGCACTTAGCTCCGTGCAAGCAGGGCTTTCACTTGACGGGGCTGGGCTGCCTCCTCTTCCCCGAGGAGGCTCGCTTCCCTGCTGGCTGTGCACTCGCCTATCAGGCGGGGCGCGCAGGCTCCTCCAGCAGGTCTTGCCTCAGGGGCTGCTTCCCCTGAGTTGGGCTGTGGGCGGGAACCCAGACACGCAGGATCAGGCCCCAACCACCTGCACATGTCTCTGCTGGGGAGGAGAGTGCTAGGGAACCTACGTCTGTCACACACTTTCTAGGCACCCACGGAGTCAGCCTCTGGGTGTGCGGGGCTGCAAAACCCAGCCAGGGGCCTGGAACCCTGGTGCTCTCCGTGGCGGAGCTGAGTCTGGGCGGCCAAGCAACCGCTGAAGGAGCCCTGCTGTTGCCTTCGCCCTCCTGACAGAACTCTCACTGCTGGAGCCCTTGGCAGTGTGCAACCCACCAGCCCCTGAGCCCTCCCTCAAGGACGCTTGGACCTAAGTGTGCAAAGGCAAGGCAGGGGAGAGCTGAAGCCAAGGAAGGCGGCCAGTGGCGTCTCCCAGCCTCACACAGCCTGCTCCTTCCTGGGAGGGAGCTAAAAGCAAGTAAAGTCTGGGCAAGGCTCGCCCATGGGCAGAGCAGCCTCGCGCGGGAACTCTGCCAGATCGGGGCTCTGAGCAGAGCCAGAGCTCTGCC
>NW_017205113.1:0-5403 GCF_001704415.2 Capra hircus
AGGGCTATCCCAGAGGGCTGTCACATCCGCCGAGGTGTGAGTCGAACCTCGGCGTGAAGTCGAGGCAGTTGCCGGGAAACAGGTTTCCTCTGGAATGGCTTAGAGACCTCTAGGGGACTCTTGGAATGGTGGCACACTCTGAGTTGCCTCTCGACATTTCCTGTGGAGAGCCGCTCCACTTGAAGATGCGATGGAAGCGCGGGAATCTTCCCGACGACAGGCAGGAAGGATCCCACAATCTCCGAGCTACGGGCGGAAAGGGGCTCCTCTGGATGTGGGGCGGGACCAATCGTGCTTCCTAATCGAGAGAGACGGGTATGTCAGGGAACTTCTTGAGATGGCAGCAAGGGTGTAGAAAGGACCCTTTGGAAAGTTCCAGAGGTTAGTGTAGATTAGCCTCCAGACCCTTCAGCGGAAATGGCTATCATCTCGCCTGGAGGGGAGAACCTCCTGGATTTTCTCGAGTTGGCAGGTGCTCTCGACTTACGACGGGGACTCAGGGACCCGCTCTGGTGGCCTCAGGAAAGGCCAGTCCACATGCGAGTTGCTCGGGGGCCTCTCGGATTCCTCTACCATCGAGGCCGGGGCCTAAGACCTGTGTGGAGTCGGTGCCGGAACCTGAGGATTCTTCTGCAGTGCTGACATGGATCTTGGGGTACTTCTGGAGTCTCCCCAGGGGAGTCAGTCCTCGTTTGAGTGGGCGCATGCACGTGCGCTTACCTCCGGAGCTGTGCAGCAGTGTCATGCTTCCCTTCGCCTGGATCAAGGGATCTGTGGCTTTCCCACGAGGCTTTCCACAGGGCTATCCCACGTGCCACCGTGGTGTGAGTCGATCGATGGCTTGAAAGTCAACGCAGTGCAAGGAAAACAGGTTTTCCCTGGAATGGACTGAGACATCTGGCGAATCTGGAATGGTGGCACGACCCTGGACTTCCTCTCGACTTTCCTGTGGAGAGCGCCTCCTCTTGAGATGCGACGGGAACGCGGGAATTCTTTCCCGACCACTCAGGGAAAGGATCCCTTCTCTCGAGCTAGGAGGCAGAAACGGTGCTCCTCTGTATGTGGGCGGGACTCTCGTGCTTCCTCTCGAGTGGAGACGGCTATGTCGGGGAAATTCTGGATTTGCAGCAAGGGTGTAAAGGACCCTTTGGAAGTTCCAGAGGTTAGTGTGATTAGCCTCGAGACGCCTCAGTGGAAATGGTCCTCATGTTGCCAGGAGGGGAGAACCGCCTGGATTTTCTCGAGTTGCGGCAGGTGCTCCTCGACTTTCGACGGGACCTCAGGGACCCGCTCTGGTGGCCTCAGGAAAGGCCAGTCCCTATGCGAGTTGCTCGGGGGCCTCTGGGGATTCCTCTCCCATCGATGCCAGGGCCTAGACCTTGTGTGGAGTCGGTGCCGGAACTTGAGCATTCCTCTGCAGTGCTGACATGGATCTTGGGGTACTTCTGAAATCTCCCCAGGGGAGTCAGTCCTCGTCTCGAGTGGGGGCATGACTCGTGCGCTTTCCTCCCGAGGTGTAGCAGCATTGTCACGCTTCCCGGCGAGTGGAATCAAGGGATCTGTGTCTTTTCCTTGAGGCTTTCCCTCGAGGCTTTCCCACGAGGCTTTCCCACAGGGCTGTCCCACGTGCCACCGTGGTGTGAGTTGATCCTCTGCTGAAAGTCGAGACAGTGCAGGGAAAACAGGTTTCCCTTGAATGGACTTAGACATCTGGGGAACTCTGGGAATGGTGGCACGACTCTGGAGTTCCTCTCGCCTTTCCTGTGGAGAGCGCCTCCTCTTTAGATGGGACGGGAACTCCGGAATTCTTTCCGGACCACGCAGGGAAAGGATGCATCCTCTCGAGCTATGAGGCAGAAACGGGGCTCCTCTGGATGTGGGCGGGACTGTCGTGCTTCCTCTCCAGTGGAGACGGTTATGTCGGGGAACTTCTTGAGTTGCAGCAAGGGTGTGAAGGACCCTTTGGAAGTTCCAGAGGTTAGGTGTGATTAACCTCGAGACGCCTCAGCAGAAAAGGGCCTCATCTCGCCTGGAGGGGAGAACCTCCTGGATTTTCTCGAGGTGCGGCAGGTGCTGTCGACTTACGACGGGGACCTCAGGGACCCGCTCTGGTGGCCTGAGTAAAGGCCAGTCCCCATTCGAGATGTTTGGGGGCCGCTCGGAATTCCTCTACCGTCGATGCCGGGGCCTAAGACTTTGAGTGGAGTCGGTGACGCAACCTGAGGATTCCTCTCCACTGCTGACATGGATCTTGGGGTACTTCTAGTGTCTCCCCAGGGGAGTCAGTCCTCGTCTCGAGTGGCGGCATGCAGTTCGATTCCCTCCCCAGCTGTAACAGCAGTGTCACGCTTCCCGTCGAGTGGATCAAGGGATCAGTGTCTTTCCCTTGAGGCTATCACATGAGGCTTTCCCAGGAGGCTTTCCCACAGGGCTGTCCCACGTGCCACCGTGGTGTGAGTCGATCCTCGGCATGAAATCGAGGCAGTGCAGGGAAAACAGTATTCCCTGGAATGGACTGAGACATCTGGGGGACTCTGGGAATGGTGGCACGAGTCTTGAGTTCCTCTCGCCTTTCCTGAGGAGACCGCCTCCTCATGAGATGCGACGGGAATGCAGGCAATTCTTTCCCAACCACGCAGGGAAAGGATCCATCCTCTCGAGCTAAGAGGCATAAACGGTGCTCCTCTGGATGTGGGCGGGACTCTCGTGCTTCCTCTCCAGTGGAGATCGGTTATGTCGGGGAACTTCTTGAGTTGCAGCAAGGGTGTGAAGGACCCTTTGGAAGTTCCAGAGGTTAGGTGTGATTAACCTCGAGACGCCTCAGTGGAAATGGGCCTCATCTCGCCTGGAGGGGAGAACCTCCTGGATTTTTTCGAGTTGGGGCAGGTGCTCTCGACTTACGAAAGGGACCTCAGGGACCCGTTCGTGGTGGCCTCAGCAAAGGCCCAGGACTCCACATGCGAAGTGCTTGAGGCTTCTCGTTATCATCTAACGTTCGATGATACGGGCCCCAAGCATCTCGCATGGGACTGGGCCTTTGCTGAGGCCACCAGAACGGGTCCCTGAGGTCCCTGTCGTAAGTCGAGAGCACCTGCCCCAACTCGAAAAAATCCAGGAGGTTCTCCCCTCCAGGCGAGATGAGGCCCATTTCCACTGAGGCGTCTCGAGGTTAATCACACCTAACCTCTGGAACTTCCAAAGGGTCCTTCACACCCTTGCTGCAACTCAAGAAGTTCCCCGACATAACCGTCTCCACTGGAGAGGAAGCACGAGAGTCCCGCCCACATCCAGAGGAGCACCGTTTACTGCCTCTTAGCTCGAGAGGATGGATCCTTTCCCTGCGTGGTTGGGAAAGAATTGCCTGCATTCCCGTCGCATCTCATGAGGAGGCGGTCTCCTCAGGAAAGGCGAGAGGAACTCAAGAGTCGTGCCACCATTCCCAGAGTCCCCCAGATGTCTCAGTCCATTCCAGGGAATACTGTTTTCCCTGCACTGCCTCGATTTCATGCCGAGGATCGACTCACACCACGGTGGCACGTGGGACAGCCCTGTGGGAAAGCCTCCTGGGAAAGCCTCATGTGATAGCCTCAAGGGAAAGACACTGATCCCTTGATCCACTCGACGGGAAGCGTGACACTGCTGTTACAGCTGGGGAGGGAATCGAACTGCATGCCGCCACTCGAGACGAGGACTGACTCCCCTGGGGAGACACCTAGAAGTACCCCAAGATCCATGTCAGCAGTGGAGAGGAATCCTCAGGTTGCGTCACCGACTCCACTCAAAGTCTTAGGCCCCGGCATCGACGGTAGAGGAATTCCGAGCGGCCCCCAAACATCTCGAATGGGGACTGGCCTTTACTCAGGCCACCAGAGCGGGTCCCTGAGGTCCCCGTCGTAAGTCGACAGCACCTGCCGCACCTCGAGAAAATCCAGGAGGTTCTCCCCTCCAGGCGAGATGAGGCCCTTTTCTGCTGAGGCGTCTCGAGGTTAATCACACCTAACCTCTGGAACTTCCAAAGGGTCCTTCACACCCTTGCTGCAACTCAAGAAGTTCCCCGACATAACCGTCTCCACTGGAGAGGAAGCACGACAGTCCCGCCCACATCCAGAGGAGCCCCGTTTCTGCCTCATAGCTCGAGAGGATGCATCCTTTCCCTGCGTGGTCCGGAAAGAATTCCCGGAGTTCCCGTCCCATCTAAAGAGGAGGCGCTCTCCACAGGAAAGGCGAGAGGAACTCCAGAGTCGTGCCACCATTCCCAGAGTTCCCCAGATGTCTAAGTCCATTCAAGGGAAACCTGTTTTCCCTGCACTGTCTCGACTTTCAGCAGAGGATCAACTCACACCACGGTGGCACGTGGGACAGCCCTGTGGGAAAGCCTCGTGGGAAAGCCTCGAGGGAAAGCCTCAAGGAAAAGACACAGATCCCTTGATTCACTCGCCGGGAAGCGTGACAATGCTGCTACACCTCGGGAGGAAAGCGCACGAGTCATGCCCCCACTCGAGACGAGGACTGACTCCCCTGGGGAGATTTCAGAAGTACCCCAAGATCCATGTTCAGCACTGCAGAGGAATGCTCAAGTTCCGGCACCGACTCCACACAAGGTCTAGGCCCTGGCATCGATGGGAGAGGAATCCCCAGAGGCCCCGAGCAACTCGCATAGGGACTGGCCTTTCCTGAGGCCACCAGAGCGGGTCCCTGAGGTCCCCGTCGAAAGTCGAGAGCACCTGCCGCAACTCGAGAAAATCCAGGCGGTTCTCCCCTCCTGGCAACATGAGGACCATTTCCACTGAGGCGTCTCCAGGCTAATCACACCTAACCTCTGGAACTTCCAAAGGGTCCTTTACACCCTTGCTGCAAATCCAGAATTTCCCCGACATAGCCGTCTCCACTCGAGAGGAAGCACGAGAGTCCCGCCCACATACAGAGGAGCACCGTTTCTGCCTCCTAGCTCGAGAGAAGGGATCCTTTCCTGAGTGGTCGGGAAAGAATTCCCGCGTTCCCGTCGCATCTCAGAGGAGGCGCTCTCCACAGGAAAGTCGAGAGAAGTCCAGGGTCGTGCCACCATTCCCAGATTCGCCAGATGTCTCAGTCCATTCCAGGGAAACCTGTTTTTCCTTGCACTGCGTTGACTTTCAAGCCATCGATCGACTCACACCACGGTGGCACGTGGGATAGCCCTGTGGGAAAGCCTCGTGGAAAGCCACAGATCCCTTGATCCAGGCGAAGGGAAGCATGACACTGCTGCCACAGCTCCGGAGGTAAGCGCACGTGCATGCGCCCACTCAAACGAGGACTGACTCCCCTGGGGAGACTCCAGAAGTACCCCAAGATCCATGTCAGCACTGCAGAAGAATCCTCAGGTTCCGGCACCGACTCCACACAAGGTCTTAGGCCGCCTCGATG
>NW_017205114.1:0-5403 GCF_001704415.2 Capra hircus
GGCCTTTCCTGAGGCCACCATGACTGAGGTCCGGGTCGTAAGTTGAGAGCACAGCCGCAACTCGAGAGAATCCAGGAGGTTCTCCCCTCCAGGCGAGATGAGGCCCATTTCTGCTGAGGCGTCTCGAGGCTAATCACACCTAATCTCTGGAACTTCCAAACGGTGCTTCACACTCTGGCTGCAACTCAAGATGTTCCCCTAACATACCGTTTCCGCTCGAGAGGAAGCACGAGAGTCCTGCCACATCCAGAGGAGCCCCGTTTCTGCTACTAGCTCGAGAGGAGGGATCCTTTCCCTGCGTCATCGGGAAAGAAATCCCGCCGGCGTTCCCGTAGCATCTCAAGAGGAGGCGCTCTCCACAGGAAAGGCGAGAGGAACTCCAGGGTCGTGCCACCTTTCCCAGAGTCCCCAAGATGTCTCAGTCCATTCCAGGGAAAACCTGTTTTCCCTGCACTGCCTCGACATTCAAGCCGAGGATCGACTCACACCGCGATGGCAGGTTGGACAGCCCTGTGGAAAAGCCTCGTGGGAAAGCCTCGTGTGAAAGCCTCGAGGGAAAAGCCACAGATCCCTTGATCCACGCGTAGGGAAGCGTGACACTGCTGCTACAGCTCGGGAGGAAAGCGCACGTGCATGCCCCAACTCGAGACGAGGACTGACTCCCCTGGGAGACTCCAGAAGTACCCCAAGATCCATGTTAGCACTGGAGAGGAATCCTCAGGTTCCGGCACCGACTCTCCACACAAGGTCTTAGGCCCCGGCATCGACGGGAGAGAAATCCCGAGAGGCCCCCGAGCAACTCGCATGGGGACTGGCCTTTCCTGAGGCCACCAGAGCGGGTCCCTGAGGTCCAGTCGTAAGTCGAGGGCACCTGCCGCAACTCGAGAAAATCCAGGAGGTTCTCCCCTCCAGGCGAGATGAGGCCCATTTCGGCTGAGGGCGTCTCGAGGCTAATCACATCTAACATCTGGAACTTCCAAAGGGTCCTTCACACCTTGCTGCAACTCAAGAAGTTCCCCGACATACCGTCTACACTCGAGAGGAAGCACCAGAGTCCCGCCCACATCCAGAGAGCCCCGTTTCCCCCTCCTAGCTCGAGAGGAGGGATCCTTTCCCACCGTGGTCAGGAAAATATTCCCGGCGTTCCCTTTGCATCTCAAGAGGAGGCGCTCTCCACAGGAAAGGCGAGAGGAACTCCAGGGTCGTGCCACCATTCCCAGAGGCCGCTGGATGTCTCAGTCAATTATAGGGAAAACTTTTTTCCCTGCACTGCCTCGACTTTCAAGCCGAGGATCGACTCACACCACGGTGGCACGTGGACAGCCCTGTGGGAAAGCCTCGTGGGAAAGCCTTGAGGAAAGACACAGATCCCTTGATCACGCGAAGGGAAGCGCGACACTGCTGCTACAGCTCGGAGGAAAGCGCACGTGCATGCCCCCACTCGAGACGAGGACTGACTCCCCTGGGGAGACTCCAGAAGTACCCCAAGATCAATGTCAGCACTGGAGAGGAATCCTCTGGTTCCGGCACCGACTCCACACAAGGTCTTAGGCCCCCGGCATCGACGGGAGAGGAATCCCGAGAGGCCCCCGAGCAACTCGCATGGGGACTGGCCTTTCCTGAGGCCACCAGAGCGGGTCCTGAGGTCCCCGTTGTAAGTCGAGAGCACCTTCCGCAGCTCGAGAAAATCCAGGAGGTTTTCCCCTCCAGGCGAGATGAGGCCCATTTCCGCTGAGGCGTCTCGAGGCTAATCACACCTAACCTCTGGAACTTCCAAAGGGTCATTCACACCCTTGCTGCAACTCAAGAAGTTCCCCGACATACCCGTCTCCACTCGAGAGGAAGCACGAGAGTCCCGCCCACATCCAGAGGAGCCCCGTTTCCGCCTCCTAGCTCGAGAGTAAAGATCCTTTCCCTGCGTGGTCGGGAAAGAATTCCCGGGTTCCCCGTCGCATCTCAAGAGGAGGCGCTCTCACAGGAAAGGCGAGAGGAACTCCAGGGTCGTGCCACCATTCCCTGAGTCCCCCAGATGTCTCAGTCCATTCCAGGGAAATCTGTTTTCCCTTCACTGCCTCGACTTTAAAGCCGAGGATCGACTCACACCACAGTGGCACGTGGAAAGCCCTGTGGGAAGCCTCGTGGGAAAGCGTCATGGGAAAGTCTAGAGGGAAAGCCACAGATCCCTTGATCCACGAAAAAGGGAAGCGTGAAACTGCTGCTACAGCTCGGGAGGAAATCACACGTGCATGCCCCTCTCTCGTGACGAGGACTGACTCCCTGGGGAGACTCCAGAAGTACCACAAGATCCATGTCGGCACTGGAGAGGAATCCTCAGGTTCCGTCACTGAGTCCACACAAGGTCTTAGGCCCAGCATCGACGGGAGAGGAATCCCGAGAGGCCCGGGAGAAACTCGCATGGGGACTGGCCTTTCCTGAGGCCACCAGAGCGGGTCCCTGAGGCCCTCGTCGTAAGTCGAGAGCACCTGCCGCAAGTCGAGAAAATCCAGGAGGTTCTCCCCTCCAGGCGAGATGAGGCCCATTTCGGCTGAGGCAACTAGGGGTAATCACACTTAAACTCTCGAACTTCGAAAGGGTCCTTCACACCCTTGCTGCAACTCAAGAAGTTCCCCGACATATCCGTCTCCACTCAAGAGGAACCCGAGCGTCCCGCCCGTATCCAGAGTGGCCCCCGTTTCCGCCTGCTAGCTCGAGAGGAGGGATCCTTTCCCTGCGTGGTCCTGAAAGAATTCCTAGCGTTCCCGTCTCATCTCAAGAGGAGGCGCTCTCCACAGTAAAGGCGAGAGGAACTCCAGTATCAGGCCCCATTCCCAGAGTCCCCCAGATGTCTCAGTCCATTCCAGGGAAACCTGTTTTCCCTGCACTGCCTCCACTTTCAAGCTGAGGATCGACTCACACCACAAGGGCACGTGGAAAAGCCCTGTGGGAAAGCCTCGTGGGAAAGCCTCATGGGAAAGCCTCGAGGGAAAGCCCCTGATCCCTTGATCCAAGCGAAGGGAACCGTGACACTGCTGCTACAGGTCGGGAGGAAAGCGCACGTGCATGCCCCCACTCGAGACGAGGACATACGCCTCTGGGGAGACTTCAGAAGACCCCGAAGATCCATGTCGGCACTGCAGAGGAATCCTCACGTTCCGGCACTGACTCCACACAAGGTCTTAGGCCCCGGCATCGAGGGGAGAGGAATCCCGAGAGGCCCCGAGCAACTCACATGGGGACGGGCCTTTCCTGAGGCCACAAGAGCGGGTCCCTGAGGTCCCAGTCGTAAGTCGAGAGCACCTGCCGCAATTCGAGAAAATCCAGGAGGTTCTCCCCTCCAGGCGAGATGAGGCCCATTTCCGCTGAGGCGTCTCCAGGAAAATCACACCTAACCTCTGGAACTTCCAAAGGGTCCTTCACACCCTTGCTGCAACTCAAGAAGTTCCCCGACATACCCGTCTCCACACGAGAGGAAGCAGGAAAGTCCCGCCCACATCAAGAGAAGCCACGTTTCCGCCTCCTAGCTCGAGAGGTTTGATCCTTTCCCTGCGTGGTCAGGAAAGAATTCGCGGCGTTCCCGTCACATCTGAAGAGGAGGCGCTCTCCAGAGGAAAAGCGAGAGGAACTCCAGGTACCTGCCACCATTCCCAGAGTCCCCCAGATGTCTCAGTCCATTCCAGGGAACCTGTATTCCCTGCACTGCCTCGACTTTCAAGCCGAGGATCGACTCACACCACAGTGGCACGTGGGGCAGCCCTGTGGGAAAGCCTCCTGGGAAGCCTCGAGGGAAAGCCACAGATCCCTTGATTCACGCGAAGGTAAGCGTGACAATGTTGCTAAAGCTCGGGAGGAAAGTGCACGTGCATGCCCCCACTCGAGTAGAGGACTGACTGTCCTGGGGAGACTCCAGAAGTACCCCAAGATCCATGTCAGCACTGGAGAGGAATCATCAGGTTTCGGCACCGACTCCACAGAAGGTCTTAGGCCCCGGCATCTACGAGAGAGGAATCCCGAGAGGCCCCGGAGCAACTCGCATGGGGACTGGCCTTTCCTGAGGCCACCAGAGCGGGTCCCTGAGGTCCCCTCGTAAGTCGAGAAAACCTGCCGCACCTCGAGAAAATTCAGGAGGTTCTCCCCTCCAGGCGAGATGAGGCCCATTTCCGCTGAGGCGTCTCGAGGCTAATCACACCTAACCTCTGGAACTTCCAAAGGGTCCTTCACACCCTTGCTGCACCTCAAGAAGTTCCCCAACATACCCGTCTCCACTCGAGAGGAAGCACGAGAGTCCCGCCCACAACCAGAGGATCCCCGTTCCCCCTCCTAGTTCGAGAGGTGGGATCCTTTCCCTGTGTGGTCGGAAAAGAATTCCCGGCGTTCCCGTCGGATCTCAGAGGAGGCGCTATCCACAAGAAAAGGCGAGAGGAACTCCAGGGTCGTGCCACCATTCCCAGAGTCCCCGAGATGTCTCAGTCCATTCCAGGGAAACCTGTTTCCCTGCTTGCTTCGACTTTCAAGCGAGGATCGACTCACACACACGGTGGCACGTGGACAGCCCTGTGGGAAGCCTCGTGGGAAAGCCTCGGGGAAAGCCTCGAGGGAAAGCCACAGATCCCTTGATCCACGCGAGGGAAGCGTGACACTGCTGCTACAGCTCGGGAGGAAAGCGCACGTGCATGCCCCCGAGGACTGACTCCCTGGGGAGACTCCAGAAGTACCCCAAGATCCATGTTAGCACTGGAGAGGAATCCTCAGGTTCCGGCACCGACTCCACACAAGCTCTTAGGCCCCGGCATCGACGGAGAGGAATCCCGAGAGGCCCCCGAGCAACTCGCATGGGGACTGGCCTTTCCTGAGGCCACCAGAGCGGGTCCCTGAGGTCCCCGTCGTAAGTCGAGGCACCTGCCGCAACTCGAGAAAATCCAGGAGGTTCTCCCCCCTCCAGGCGAGATGAGGCCCATTTCCGCTGAGGCGTCTCGAGGCTAATCACATCTAACATCTGGAACTTCCAAAGGGTCCTTCACACCCTTGCTGCAACTCAAGAAGTTCCCCGACATACCCGTCTCCACTCGAGAGGAAGCACGAGAGTCCCGCCCACATCCAGAGGAGCCCCGTTTCCGCCTCCTAGCTCGAGAGGAGGGATCCTTTCCCCCGTGGTCGGGAAAATATTCCCGGCGTTCCCGCATCTCAAGAGGAGGCGCTCTCCACAGGAAAGGCGAGAGGAACTCCAGGGTCGTGCCACCATTCCCAGAGCCAGATGTCTCAGTCATTCCAGGGAAACTTTTTCCCTGCACTGCCTCGACTTTCAAGCCGAGGATCGACTCACACCCACGGTGGCACGTGGGACAGCCCTGTGGGAAAGCCTCGTGGGAAAGCCTTGAGGGAAAGACACAGATCCCTTGATCCACG
>NW_017205115.1:0-5403 GCF_001704415.2 Capra hircus
TCCTGCCTTGCCTTTGCACTTAGGTCCCAAGCGTCCTTGGGAGGGCTTAGGGGCTGGTGGGTTGCACACTGCCAAGGGCTCCAGCAGTGAAAGCTCTGTCAGAGGGAAGGAAGGGCAACTGCAGGGCTCCTTCAGCGGTTTCCTTGGCCCCAGACAAAGCGCCGCACGGAGAGCACCAGGCTCCAAGGGCCCCTGGCTGGGTTTTCAGCCCCACACACCGGAGGCTGATTCCGTTGGGTGCCCAGAAAGTGTATGACAGACGTAGGTTCCCTAGCACTCTCCTCCCCAGCAGAGACATGTGCAGGTGTTGGGGCCTGATCCTGCGTGTCTGGGTTCCTGCCCACAGCCCAACTCAGGGGAAGCAGCCCCTGAGGCAAGACCTGCTGGAGGAGCCCTGCGCCCCGCCTGATAGGCGAGTGCACAGCCAGCAGGGAAGCGAGCCTCCTCGGGGAAGAGGAGGCAGCCCAGCCCCGTCAAGTTGAAAGCCCTGCTTGCACGGAGCTAAGTGCGCCTCCAGTACGGCAGAGCTCTAGCTCTGCTCAGAGCCCGATCTGGCAGAGTTCCTGGCGCGAGGCTGCTCTGCCGGGGCTAGCCTTGCCCAGACTTGCCTTGCTTTTAGGCTCCCTCCCAGGAAGGAGCAGGCAGCGAGCCTGGGAGTCGCCACTGGCGCCTTCTTGCCTCAGCTCCAATCCTGCCTTGCCTTTGCACTTAGGTCCCAGTCCTCCTTAAGGAGGGCTTAGGGGCTGGTGGGTTGCACACTGCCAAGGGCTCCAGCAGTGAGAATTCTGTCAGAGGGAAGGGAAGGGCAACTGCAGGGCTCTCCAGCGGTTGCTTGGGCCGCCCAGATCAGCGCCACACGGGAGAGCACCAGGCTCCCAGGGTCCCCTGGCTGGGGTTTTCAGCCCCCGCACACACGGAGGCTGATTCCTTGGGTGCCAGAAAGTGTATGACAGACGTAGGTTCCCTAGCACTCTCCTCCCCAGCAGAGACATGTGCAGGTGTTTGGGGCCTGATCCTGCGTGTCTGGGTTCCTGCCCACAGCCCCAACTCAGGGGAAGCAGCCCCTGAGGCAAGACCTGCTGGAGGAGCCCTGCGCCCCCGCCTGATAGGCGAGTGCACAGCCAGCAGGGAAGCGAGCCTCCTCGGGGGAAGAGGAGGCAGCAAGTCCCCGTCAAGCTGAAAGCCCTGCTTCACGAAGCTAAGTGCGACTCCAGTACGGCAGATCTCTAGCTCTGTTCAGAGGCCCGATCTGGCAGAGTTCCTGGCACCAAGGATGCTCTGCCGGGGGCAGCCTTGCGCAGACTTGCCTTGCTTTTAGGCTCCTCCCAGGAAGGAGCAGGCTGTGTGAGCTCGGAAACGCCACTGGCGCCTTCCTGGCTTCAGCTCCTCCTGCCTTGCCTTTGCACTTAGGTCCAGCCTCCAAGGAGGCTTAGGGGCTGGTGGTTGCACACTGCCAAGGGCTCCAGCAAGTGAAAGCTCTGTCAGAGGGAAGCGAAGGGCAACAGCAGGGCTCCTTCAGCGGTTCTTGGCCGCCCAGCAAAGCTCCGCACGGAGAGCACCAGGTTCCCAAGGGCCCCTGGCTGGGTTTTGCATCCCCACACACCAGAGGCTGACTCCGTGGGTGCCTAGAAAGTGTGTGAGAGACGTAGGTTCCCTAGCACTCTCCTCCCCAGCAGAGACATGTGCAGGTGGTTGGGGCCTGATCCTGCGTGTCTGGGTTCCGCCACAGCCCAACTCAGGGGAAGCAGCCCCTGAGGCAAGACCTGCTGGAGGAGCCCTGCGCCCGCCTGATAGGCGAGAGCACAGCCAGCAGGGTAGCGAGCCTCCTCGGGAGAAGAGGAGGCAGCCGAGCCCAGTCAAGAGAAAGCCCTGCTTGCACGGAGCTAAGTGCGCCTCCAGTACGGCAGAGCTCTAGCTCTGCTCAGAGCCCCGATCTGGCAGAGTTCTGGCGCGCTGCTCGGCCGGCTCGCCTTGCCCAGACTTGCCTTGCTTTTAGGCTCCCTCCCCAGGAAGGAGCTGTCTGAGCGAGCCTGGGAGACGCCACTGGTGCCTTCCTTGGCTCAGCTCAATCCTGCCTTGCCTTTGCACATAGGTGCCAGGCGTGTTGGGAGGGCTTAGGGGCTGGTGGGTTGCACACTGCCAAGGGCTTCAGCAGTGAGAGCTCTGTCAGAGGGAAGGGAAGGGCAACTGCAGGGCTCCTCCAGCGGTTTCTAGGCCGCCTAGAATCAGCGCCGCACGAGAGCACCAGGCTCCCAGGGCCCCTGGCTGGGGTTTTCAGCCCGCACACACGGAGGCTGATTCCTTGGGTGCCCAGAAAGTGTATGACAGACGTAGGTTCCCTAGCACTCTCCTCCCCAGCAGAGACATGTGCAGGTGGTTGGGGCCTGATCCTGCGTGTCTGGGTTCCTGCCCACAGCCCCAACTCAGGGGAAGCAGCCCCTGAGGCAAGACCTGCTGGAGGAGCCCTGCGCCCCCCGCCTGATAGGCGAGTGCACAGCCAGCAGGGAAGCGAGCCTCCTCGGGGAAGAGGAGGCAGCCCAGCCCCGTCAAGTTGAAAGCCCTGCTTGCACGGAGCTAAGTGCGCCTCCAGTACGGCAGAGCTCTAGCTCTGCTCAGAGCCCCGATCTGGCAGAGTTCCTGGCGCGAGGCTGCTCTGCCGGGGGCTAGCCTTGCCCAGACTTGCCTTGCTTTTAGGCTGCCTCTCCAGGAAGGAGCAGGCAGCAGGAGCCTGGGAGTCGCCACTGGCGCCTTTCTTGCCTCAGCTCCAATCCTGCCTTGCCTTTGCACTTAGGTCCCAGTCCTCCTTAAGGAGAGCTTAGGGGCTGGTGGGTTGCACACTGCCAAGGGCTCCAGCAGTGAGAATTCTGTCAGAGGGAAGGGAAGGGCAACTGCAGGGCTCCTCCAGCGGTTGCTTGGCCGCCCAGATTCAGCGCCACACGGAGAGCACCAGGCTCCAGGTCCCCTGGCTGGGGTTTTCAGCCCCGCACACACGGAGGCTGATTCCTTGGGTGCCCAGAAAGTGTATGACAGACGTAGGTTCCCTAGCACTCTCCTCCCCAGCAGAGACATGTGCAGGTGTTTGGGGCCTGATCCTGCGTGTCTGGGTTCCTGCCCAGCCCCAACTCAGGGGAAGCAGCCCCTGAGGCAAGACCTGCTGGAGGAGCCCTGCGCCCCCGCCTGATAGGCGAGTGCACAGCCAGCAGGGAAGCGAGCCTCCTCGGGGAAGAGGAGGCAGCAAGTCCCCGTCAAGCTGAAATCCCTGCTTACACGAAGCTAAGTGCGACTCCAGTACGGCAGATCTCTAGCTCTGTTCAGAGGCCCGATCTGGCAGAGTTCCTGGCACCAAGATGCTCTGCCATAGGCGAGCCTTGCGCAGACTTGCCTTGCTTTAAGGCTCCCTCCCAGGAAGGAGCAGGCTGTGTGAGGCTCGGAAACGCCACTGGGCCTTCCTGGCTTCAGCTCTACCCCTGCCTTGCCTTTGCACTTAGGTCCCAAGCGTCCTTGAGGAGGGCTTAGGGGCTGGTGGGTTGCACACTGCCAAGGGCTCCAGCAGTGAAAGCTCTGTCAGAGGGAAGCGAAGGGCAACAGCAGGGCTCCTTCAGCGGTTCCTTGGCCGCCCAGACAAAGCTCCGCACGGAGAGCACCAGGTTCCAAGGGCCCCTGGCTGGGTTTGCATCCCCACACTCCCAGAGGCTGACTCCGTGGGTGCCTAGAAAGTGTGTGAGAGACGTAGGTTCCCTAGCACTCTCCTCCCCAGCAGAGACATGTGCAGGTGGTTGGGGCCTTATCCTGCGTGTCTGGGTTCCCGCCCACAGCCTCAACTCAGGGGAAGCAGCCCCTGAGGCAAGACCTGCTGGAGGAGCCCTGCGCGCCCGCCTGATAGGCGAGAGCACAGCAGCAGTGTAGCGAGCCTCCTCGGGAGAAGAGGAGGCAGCCGAGCCCAGTCAAGAGGAAAGCCCTGCTTGCACGGAGCTAAGTGGGCCTCCAGTACGGCAGAGCTCTAGCTCTGCTCAGAGCCCCGATCTGGCAGAGTTTCTGGCGCGAGGCTGCTCGGCCGGGGGGCTCGCCTTGCCCAGACTTGCCTTGCTTTTAGGCTCCCTCCCCAGGAAGGAGCTGTCTGAGCGAGCCTGGGAGACGCCACTGGTGCCTTCCTTGCCTCAGCTCCAATCCTGCCTTGCCTTTGCACATAGGTGCCAGCGTCGTTGGGGAGGGCTTAGGGGGTGGTGGGTTGCACACTGCCAAGGCTTCAGCAGTGAGAGCTCTGTCAGAGGGAAGGGAAGGGCAACTGCAGGGCTCCTCCAGCGGTTTCTAGGCCGCCTAGAATCAGCGCCGCACCGAGAGCACCAGGCTCCCAGGGCCCTGGCTGGGGTTTTCAGCCCGCACACACGGAGGCTGATTCCTTGGGTGCCCAGAAAGTGTATGACAGACGTAGGTTCCCTAGCACTCTCCTCCCCAGCAGAGACATGTGCAGGTGTTTGGGGCCTGATCCTGCGTGTCTGGGTTCCTGCCCACAGCCCCAACTCAGGGGAAGCAGCCCCTGAGGCAAGACCTGCTGGAGGAGCCCTGCGCCCCCGCCTGATAGGCGAGTGCACAGCCAGCAGGGAAGCGAGCCTCCTCGGGGGAAGAGGAGGCAGCCCAGCCCCGTCAAGTTGAAAGCCCTGCTTGCACGGAGCTAAGTGCGCCTCCAGTACGGCAGAGCTCTAGCTCTGCTCAGAGCCCCGATCTGGCAGAGTTCCTGGCGCGAGGCTGCTCTGCCGGGGCTAGCCTTGCCCAGACTTGCCTTGCTTTTAGGCTGCCTCTCCAGGAAGGAGCAGGCAGCAGGAGCCTGGGAGTCGCCACTGGCGCCTTTCTTGCCTCAGCTCCAATCCTGCCTTGCCTTTGCACTTAGGTCCCAGTCCTCCTTAAGGAGAGCTTAGGGGCTGGTGGGTTGCACACTGCCAAGGGCTCCAGCAGTGAGAATTCTGTCAGAGGGAAGGGAAGGGCAACTGCAGGGCTCCTCCAGCGGTTGCTTGGCCGCCCAGATTCAGCGCCACACGGAGAGCACCAGGCTCCCAGGTCCCCTGGCTGGGGTTTTCAGCCCCGCACACACGGAGGCTGATTCCTTGGGTGCCCAGAAAGTGTATGACAGACGTAGTTCCCTAGCACTCTCCTCCCCAGCAGAGACATGTGCAGGTGTTTGGGGCCTGATCCTGCGTGTCTGGGTTCCTGCCCACAGCCCAACTCAGGGGAAGCAGCCCCTGAGGCAAGACCTGCTGGAGAGTGCCCCGCCCGCCTGATAGGCGAGTGCACAGCCAGCAGGGAAGCGAGCCCTCGGGGGAAGAGGAGGCAGCAAGTCCCCGTCAAGCTGAAATCCCTGCTTACACGAAGCTAAGTGCGACTCCAGTACGGCAGATCTCTAGCTCT
>NW_017205116.1:0-5403 GCF_001704415.2 Capra hircus
GCACCGACTCCACACAAGGTCTTTAGGCTCCGGCATCGACAGGGAGAGGAATCCGAAGAGGCCCCAGAGAAACTCGCATGGGGACTGGCCTTTCCTGAGGCCACCACAGCGGTCCCTGAGGTCCCGTCGTAAGTCGAGAGCACCTGCCGCAACTAGAGAAAATCTAGGAGGTTCTCCCCTCCAGGCGAGCTGAGTCCCATTTCCGCTGAGGGTATCACGAGGCTAATCACACCTGACCTCTGAAACTTCCAAAGGGTCCTTCACACCCTTTGCTGCAACTCAAGAAGTTCCCCGACATCCGTCTCCACTTGAGAGGAAGCACGAGAGTCCCCACACATCCAGAGGAGCCCCGTTTCCCCCCCCTAGCTCGAGGGGAGGGATCCTTTCCCTGCGGTTGGGGGAAAAATTCCCGGCGTTCCCGTCGCATCTCAAGTGGAGGCGCTCTCCACAGGAAAGGCGAGAGGAACTCCAGGTTTCGTGCCACATTCCCAGAGTCCCCCAGATGTCTCAGTCCATTCCAGGGAAACCTGTTTTCCCTGCACTGCCTCGACTTTCAAGCCGAGGATCGACTCACACCACGGTGGCACGTGGGCAGTGTGGGAAAAGCCTCGTGGAAAGCTCGTGGGAAAGCCTCGAGGGAAAGCCCCCTGATCCCGTGATCCACGCGAAGGGAAGCATGACACTGCTGCTACAGCTCGGGAGGAAAGCGGACGTGCATGCCCATACTCGAGACGAGGTCTGACTCCCCTGGGGGACTCCAGAAGTACCCAAAGATCCATGTCAGCACTGGAGAGGAAACCTCAGTTTCCGGCACTGACTCCACACAAGGTTTTAGGCCCAAGCATCGACGGGAGAGGAAACCCGAGAGGCCCCGAAAGGCCCCTGAGCAACTCGTAAGGGGACTGGCCTTTTCTGAGGCCACCAGAGCAGGTCCCTGAGGTCGCCGTCGTAAGTCGGGAGCACCTCCCGCAACTCGAGAAATCCAGGAGGTTTTCCGCTCCAGGCGAGAGGAGGCCCATTTCCGCTGAGGCGTCTCGAGGCTAATCACACCTAAACTCTGGAACTTCCAAAGGGTCCTTCACACCCTTGCTGCAACTCAAGAAGATCCCCGACATACCTGTCTCCACTCGAGAGGAAGCACGAGAGTTCCCCGCACATCCAGAGGAGCCCCGTTTCTGCCTCGTAGATCGAGAGGAGGGATCCTTTCCCTGCGTGGTCAGGAAAGAATTCCCGGCGTTCCCGTCGCATCTCAAAAGGAGGCACTCTCCACAGTAAAGGCGAGAGGAACTCCAGTTTCGAGCCACCATTCCCAGAGTCCCCAGAAGATTCAGACCATTCCAGGGAAACCTGTTTTCCCTGCACTGCCTCGACTTTCAAGCCGAGGATCGACTCAAACCACGGTGGCACGTGGGACAGCCCTGCAGGAAAGTCTCGTGGGAAAGCCTTGTGGGAAAGCCTCGATGGAAAGCCACAGATCCATTGATCCACGCGATGGGAAGCTTGACACTGCTGATACAGCTCGGGAGGAAAGCGCACGTGCATGCCCCCACTCGAGACGAAGACTGACTCCCCTGGGGAGACTCCAGAAGTACACCAAGATCCATGTCTGCACTGGAGAGGAATCCTCAGGTTTCCGGCAGCGTCTGCACACAAGATCTTAGGCGCTGGCATCGAAGGGAGAGGAAACCCGAGAGGCCCCCGAGCAACTCGCATGGGGACTGGCCTTTCCTGAGGCCACCAGAGCAGGTCCCTGAGGTCCCCGTCGTAAGTCGAGAGCACCTGCGGCAACTCGAGAAAATCCAGGAGGTTCTCCCCTCCAGGCGAGATGAGGCCCATTTCCGCTGAGGCATCTCGAGGCTAATCACATCTAACATCTGGAACTTCCAAAGGGTCCTTCACACCCTTGCTGCAACTCAAGAAGTTCCCCGACATACCCCTCTCCACTCGAGAGGAAGCACGAGAGTCCCGCACACATCCAGAGGAGCCCCGTTTCCGCCTCCTAGCTCGAGGGGAGGGATCCTTTCCCTGCGTGGTCGGGAAAAAAATTCCCGGCGTTCCGTCGCATCTCAAGTGGAGGGGCTCTCCACAGGAAAGGCGAGAGGAACTCCAGGTTCGTGCCACATTCCCAGAGTCCCCCAGATGTCTCAGTCCATTCCAGGGAAACCTGTTTTCCCTGCACTGCCTCGACTTTCAAGCCGAGGATCGACTCACACCACGGTGGCACGTGGGACAGCCCTGTGGGAAAGCCTCGTGGGAAAAGCCTCGTGGCAAAGCCTCGAGGGAAAGCCCCTGATCCCTTGATCCACGCGAAGGGAAGCATGACACTGCTGCTAGAGCTCGGGGAGGAAAGCGGACGTGCATGCCCATACTCGAGACGAGGTCTGACTCCCCTGTGGGGACTCCAGAAGTACCCAAAGTTCCATGTCAGCACTGGAGAGGAAACCTCAGTTTCCGGCACTGACTCCACACAAGGTTTTAGGCCCAAGCATCGACGGGAGAGGAAACCCGAGAGGCCCCCGAAAGGCCCCTGAGCAACTCGCAAGGGGACTGGCCTTTCCTGAGGCCACCAGAGCAGGTCCCTGAGGTCGCCATCGTAAGTCGGGAGCACCTGCCACAACTCGAGAATATCCAGGAGGTTCTCCCCTCCCGGCGAGATGAGGCCCTTTTCCGCTGAGGCGTCTTGAGTCTAATCACATCTAACATCTGGAACTTCCAAAGGGTCCTTCACACCCTTGCTGCAACTCAAGAAGTTCCCCGACTTACCCGTCTCCACTCGAGAGGAAGCACGAGAGTCCCACCTGCATCCAGAGGAGCCCCGTTTCCACCTCTTAGCTCGAGAGGTTTGATCCTTTCCCTGCGTGGTCGGAAAAGAATTTTGCGGCGTTCCCGTCGCATCTCAAGAGGATGTGCTCTCCAGAGCAAAGGCAAGAGGAATTCCAGGTCGTGCAACCATTCCGAGAGTCCCCCAGATGTCTCAGTCCATTCCAGGGAAACCTGTATTCCCTGCACTGCTTCGACTTTCACGCCCAGGAACGACTCACACCACAGTAGCACGTGGGACAGCCCTGTGGGAAAGCCTCGTTGGAAAGCCTCGGAAAGCCACAGGTCCCTTGATCCACGCGAAGGGAAGCATGACACTGCTGCTTCAACTCGGGAGGAAAGCGCACGTCATGGCCCCACTGGAGACGAGTACTGACACCCCTGGGGGGACTCCAGAAGTACCCCAAGATCCATGTCAGCACTGGAGAGGAATCCTCAGATTCCGGCACCGAATCCACACAAGGTCTTAGGCCCCGGCATCGACGGGAGAGCAATCCCGAGAGGCCCCAGTGCAACTCGCATGGGGACTGGCCTTTCCTGTGGCCACCAGAGCGGGTCCCTGAAGTCCCCGTCCTAAGTCGAGAGCACCTGCCGCAACTCGGGAAAATCCAGGAGGTTCTCCCCTCCAGGCCAGCTGAGTCCCATTTCCGCTGAGGTATCTCGGGGCTAATCACACCCGACCTCTGGAACTTCCAAAGGGTCCTTCACACCCTTGCTGCAACTCAAGAAGTTCCCGACATACCGGTCTCCACTCATGAGTAACACGAGAGTCCCGCCTAATTCCAGAGTGGCCCCGTTTCCGCCTGCTAGCTCGAGAGGAGGGACCCTTTCCCTGCGTGGGAAAATTCCCGGCATTCCCGTCGCATCTCAAGAGGAGGCGCTCTCCACAGGAAAGACGGGGAAACTCCAGGATCAGGCCCCATTCCCAGAGTCCCCCTGATTTCTCAGTCCATTCCAGGGAAACCTGTTTTCCCTGCACTGATTCGAATTTCAAGCCAAGGATCTACTCACAACACGGTGGCACGTGGGACAGCCCTGGGGGAAGCCTCGTGGGAAAGCCTTTGTGGAAAGTCTCGAGGGAAAGCCACAGATCCCTTGATATACGCGAAGGGAAGAGTGACACTGCTGCTTCAGCTCGGGAGGAATAGCACGTGCATGCCCCACTCGAGACGAGGACTGACTCCCCTGGGGAGACTCCAGAAGTACCCCAAGATCCATGTCAGCACTGGATAGGAATCCTCAGGTTCCGACACTGACTCCACACAAGGTCTTAGGCCCAAGCATCGAAGGAGAGTAATCCCGAGAGGCCCCCGAGCAACTCGCATGGGGACTGGCCTTTCCTGAGGCCACCAGAGTGGGTCCCTGAGGTCCCAGTCGTAAGTGGAGAGCACCTGCCGCAACTTGAGAAAATCCAGGAGGTTCTCCCCTCCAGGCGAGATGAGGCCCATTTCTGCTGAGGCTTCCCGAGGATAATCACACCTAACCTCTCGAACTTCCAAAGGGTCGTTCACACCCTTGCTGCAACTCAAGAAGTTCCCCCGACATACCCGTCCCCACTCGAGAGGAAGCTCCAGGGTCCCGCCCAAATCCAGAGGAGCCCCGTTTCCGCCTCATACCTCGAGAGGGAGGGATCCTTTTCCTGCGTGGTCGGAAAGAATTCCCGGCGTTCCCGTCGCATCTCAAGAGGAGGCGCTCTCCACAGGAAAGGCGAGAGGAACTCCAGTGTCGTGCCACAATTCCCAGAGTCCCCCAGATGTCTCAGTCCATTCCAGGGAAACCTGTTTTCCCTGCACTGTGTCTACATTCAAGCCGAGGATCGACTCACACCACGGTGGCACGTGGGACAGCCCTGTGGGAAAGCCTTGAGGGAAAGCCACAGATCCCTTGATCCCCGCGAAGGGAAGCATGACACTGCTGCTACAGCTCGAGAGGTAAGCGCACGTGCATGCCCCCACTGGACACGAGGACTGACTCCACTAGGGAGCCTCCAGAAGTACCACAAGATCCATGTCAGTACTGGAGAGGAATCCTCAAGTTGCGACACTGACTCCACACAAGGTCTTAGGCCCAGGCATCGACGGAGAGGAATCCCGAGAGGCCCCCGAGCAACACGCATGGGGATTGGCCTTTCCTGAGGCCACCACAGCGGGTCCCTGAGGGAGGGCGTCGTAAGTCGAGAGCACCTGCCGCAACTCGAGAAAATCCAGGAGGTTCTCCCCTCCAGGCGAGATGAGGCCCATTTCCGCTGATGCGTCTCGAGTCTAATCACATCTAACATCTGGAACTTCCAAAGGGTCCTTCACACCCTTGCTGCAACTCAAGAAGTTCCCCGACATACCCGTCTCCACTCGAGAGGAAGCACGAGAGTCCCGCCCACATCCAGAGGAGCCCCGTTTCCACCTCTTCGCTCGAGAGGTTTGATCCTTTCCCTGCGTGGTCGGGAAAGAATTCGCATCGTTCCCGTCGCATCTCAAGAAGTGGCGCTCTCCAGAGAAAGGCGAGAGGAACTTCAGGGTCGTGCCTCCATTCCAGAGTCCCCCAGATGTCTCGTCCATTCCAGGAAAACCTGTATTCCCTGCACTG
>NW_017205117.1:0-5402 GCF_001704415.2 Capra hircus
TTCCAGCTCACAAGGGAAACTGGTTTTTCCGACTGCACTGCCGTCGACTTTCAAGCCAAGGATCGACTCACAATATGGTGGCACGTGGGACAGCCCTGTGGGAAAGACTCGAGGGAAAGCCCCGTGGAAAAGCCTCGTGGAAAGCCTCGAGGGAAAGCCACAGATCCCTTGATCCAAGCGAAGGGAAGCGTGACACTGCTACTACAGCTCGAGAGGAAAGCGCACGTGCATGCCCCCACTCGAGACGAGAGGACTGACTCCCCTGGGGAGACTCCAGAATTACCCCAAGATACATGTCAGCACTGGAGAGGAATCCTCAGGTTCCGGCACTGACTCCACACAAGGTCTTAGCCCCAGCATCAACGGGAGAGGAAACCCGAAGGCCCCCGAGCAAGTCGCATGGGGACTGGCCTTTCCTGAGGCCACCAGATCGGGTCCCGAGGTTCCCGTTGTAAGTCGAGAGCACCTGCCGCCACTCGAGAAAATCCAGGAGGCTCTCCCCTCCAGGCGAGATAAGGCCCATTTCCGCTCAGGGCGTCTGAGGGTAATCATATCTATCCTCTGGAACTTCGAAAGGGTCCTTCACACCCTTGCTGCAACTCAAGAAGTTCCCTGACATACCCGTCTCCACTCGAGAGGAAGCGCGAGAGTCCGCCCACATCCAGAGAGCCCCGTTTCTGCCTCCTAGCTCGAGAGGAGGGATCCTTTCCCTGCGTGGTCGGGAAAGAATTCCCGGTGTTCCCGTCGCGTCTCAAGAGAAGGCGCTCTTCACAGGAAAGGCGAGAGAAACTCCAGGGTCGTGCCACCATTCCCAGAGTCCCCCAGATATCTCAGTCCATTCCAGGGAAAACTGTTTTCCCTGCATTGCCTCGACTTTCAAGGCGAGGATCGACTCACACAAAGGTGGCACGTGGACAGCCCTGTGGGAAAGCCTCATGGAAATCCTCCTGGGAAAGCCTCGAGGGAAAGCCACAGATCCCTTGATCCACGCGAAGGGAAGCGCAACACTGCTGCTACAGCTAGGGAGGAAAGCGCACGTGCATGGCCCCAATAGAGATGAGGACTGACTCCCCTGGGGAGACTACAGGAGTACCCCAAGATCCCATGTCAGCACTGGAGAGGAATCCTCAGGTTCCGGCACCGACTCCACACAAAGGTCTTATTCCCCGGCATCGACAGGGAGAGGAATCCCGAGAGGCCCCAGAGCAACTCGCATGGGGTCTGGCCATTCCTGAGGCCACCAGAGCGGGTCCCTGAGGTCACTGTCGTAAGTCGAGAGCACCTGCCGCCACTCGAGAAAATCCAGGAGGCTCTCCCCTCCAGGCGAGGTGAGGCCCATTTCCGCTGAGGCGTCTTGAGGCTAATCACATCTAACCTCTGGAACTTCCAAAGGGTCCTTCATACCCTTGCTGCAACTCAAGAAGTTCCCTGACATACCCGTCTCCACTCGAGAGGAAGCACGAGAGTCCCGCCCACATCCAGAGGAGCCCCGTTTCTGCTTCCTAGCTCGAGAGGAAGGATCCTTTCCCTCCCTGGTCGGGGAAAGAAATTCCGGATGTTCCCGTCGCTGCTCAAGAGGAGGCGCTCTCCACAGGAAAGGCGAGAGGAACTCCAGGGTCGTGCCACCATTCCAGAGTACCCCCGATGTCTCAGTCCATTCCTGGGAAAACTGTTTTCCCTGCACTGCCACGACTATCAAGCCGAGGATCCACTCACACAACGGTGGCACCTGGACAGCCCTGTGGGAAAGCCTCATGGGAAAGCCTCCTGGGAAAGCCTCGAGAGAAAGCCACAGATCCCTTGAGGCACGCGAAGGGAAGCGTGACACTGCTGCTACAGCTCGGGAGGAAAGCGCACGTCCATGCCCTCACTCGTTATGAGGACTGACTCACCTGGGGAGACTCCAGAAGTACCCCAAGATCCATGTCATCACTGGAGAGGAATCCTCAGGTTCCGGCACCGACTCCACACAAGATCTTAGGCCCCCGGCATCACCGGGAGAGGAATCCCGAGAGGCCCCCTAGCAACTCGCATGCGGACTGGCCTTTCCTGAGGCCACCAGAGCGGGTCCCTGAGGTCCCCGTCAGTAAGTCGAGAGCACCTGCCTCCACTCGAGAAAATGCAGGAGGTTCTACCCTCCAGGCGAGATGAGGCCCATTTCCGCTGAGGCGTCTGGATGCTAATCACATCTAACATCTGGAACTTCCAAAGGGTCCTTCACACCCTTGCTGCAACTCAAGAAGTTCGCGACATACCCGTCTCCACTCGAGAGGAAGCACGAGAGTCCCCGCCCACATCCAGAGGAGACCCGTTTCCGACTCCTAGCTCGAGAGGAGGGATCCTTTCCCTGCGTGGTGGGGAAAGAATTCCCCGCGTTCCCGTCGCATCTCAAGAGGAGGAGCTCTCCACAGGAAAGGCGAGAGGAACTCCAGGGTCGTGCACCCATTCCCAGCGTCCCCCAGATGTCTCACTCCCATTCCAGGGAAACCTGTTTTCCCTGCACTGCCTCGACTTTGAAGCCGAGGATTACCACTCACACCACGGTGGCACGTGGGACTGCCCTGTGGGAAAGCCTCGTGGGAAAACCTCGTGGGAAAGCCTCGAGGGAAAACCACATATCCCTTGATGCACGCGAAGGGAAGCGTGACACTGCTGCTTACAGCTCGGGAGGAAAGCGCACGTTCATGCCCCCCACTAGAGTCGATGACTGACTCACCTGGGGATACTCCAGAAGTTCCCCAACATCCATGTCAGCACTGGAGAGGAATCCTCAGGTTCCGGCACCGGACTCCACACAAGGTCTTATTCCCCGGCATCGACGGGAGAGGAATACCGAGAGGCCCCCGAGCAACTCGCATGGGGTCTGGCCTTTCCTGAGGCCACCAAAGCGGGTCCCTGAGGTTCCTGTCGTAAATCGAGAGCACCTGCTGCAACTCGAGAAAATCCAGGAGTTTCTCCCCTCCCGGCGAGATGAGGCCCATTTCCGCTGAGGCGTCTCGAGGCTAATCACATCTAACATCTGGAAATTTCAAAGGGTCCTTCACACCCTTGCTGCAACTCAAGAAGTTCCCCGACATACCGGCTCCACTGGAGAGGAAGCACGAGAGTCCCGCCCACATCCAGAGGAGCCCCGTTTCCGCCTCATAGCTCGAGAGTAGGGATCCTTTCCCTGCGTGGTGGGGAAAGAATTCCCCGCGTTCCCGTCGCATCTCAAGAGGAGGCGCTCTCGACAGGAAAGGCGAGAGGAACTCCAGGGTCGTGCCACCATTCCCAGAGTCCCCCAGATGTCTCAGTCCATTCCAGGGAAACCTGTTTTCCCTGCACTGCCTCGACTTTCAAGCCGAGGATCGAGTCACACCACGGTGGCACTTGGGACAGCCCTGTGGGAAAGCCTCGTGGGAAAGCCTCGTGGGAAAGCCTCGAGGAAAAGCCACAGATCACTTGATCCACGCGAAGGGAAGCGCGACACTGCTGCTACAGCTCGGGAGGAAAGCACACTTTCATGCCCCCACCCGAGACGAGGACTGACTCCCCTGGGGAGACTCCAGAAGAACCCCCAAAATCCATGTCAGCACTGGAGAGGAATCCTCAGGTTCCGGCACCGACTCCACTCGAGGTCTTATTCCCGGCATCGACGGGAGAGGAATCCCGAGAGGCCCCGAGCAACACGCTTGGGGACTGGCCTTTCCTGAGGCCACCAGAGCGGGTCCCTGAGGTCCGCGTCGTAAGTCGAGAACACCTGCCGCAACTCGAGAAATCCAGGAGTTTCTCCCCCTCCAGGCGAGATGAGGCCCATTTCCGCTGAGGCCTCTCGAGGCTAATCACATCTAACATCGGGAAATTCCAAAGGGTCCTTCACACCCTTGCTGCAACTCAAGAAGTTCCCCGACATACCCGTCTCCACTCGAGAGGAAGCACGAGAGTCCCGCCACATCCAGAGGATCCCCGTTTCCGCCTCATAGCTCGAGAGTAGGGATCCGTTTCCTGCGTGGTGGGGAAAGAATTCCCCGTGTTCCCGTCGCATCTCAAGTGGACGCCCTCTCGACAGGAAAAGCGAGAGGAACTCCAGGGTCGTGCCACCATTCCCAGCGTCCCCAGATGTCTCAGTCCATTCCAGGGAAACCTGTTTTCCCTGCACCGCCTCGACTTTCAAGCCGAGGATCGAGTCACACCACGGTGGCACGTGGGACAGCCCTGTGGGAAAGCGTCGTGGGAAAGCCTCGAGGGTAAGCCACAGATCCCTTGATCCATGCGAAGGGAAGCATGACACTGCTGCTACTGTTCGGGAGGAAAGCGCCCGTGCATGCCCTGACTCGAGACGAGGACTGACTCCCCTGGGGAGACTCCAGAAGTACCCAAAGATCCACGTCAGCAGTGGAGAGGAATCCTCAGGTTCCGGCACTGACTCCGCACAAGATTTTAGGCCCCGGCAACGACGGGAGAGGAATCCTGAGAGGCCGCAAGCAACTCGCATGGGGACTGGCCTTTCCTGAGGCCACCAAGCGGGTCCCTGAGGTCCCCGTCGTAAGTCGAGAGCACCTGCTGCAACTCGAGAAAATCCAGGAGGTTCTCCCTTCCAGGCGAGATGAGGCCCACTTCCGCTGAGGCGTCTCGAGCCTAATAACACCTAACATCTGGAACTTCCAAGGGGTCCTTCACACCCTTGCTGCAACTCAAGACGTTCCCCGACATACCCGTCTCCACTGGAAAGGAAGCACGAGAGTTCCTCCCACATCCAGAGGAGCCCCGTTTCCGCCTCCTAGCTCCAGAAGAGGGATCCTTTCCCTGCGTGTTCGGGAAAGAATTCCCGGCGTTCCCGTCGCATCTAAAGAGGAGTGTTCTCCATAGGAAAGGCGAGAGGAACTCCAGGGTCGTGCACCATTCCCAGAGTCCCCCAGATGGCTCAGTCCATTCCAGGGAAACCTGTTTTCCCTGCACTGCCTCGACTTTCAAGCCGAGGATCGACTCACACCACGGAGGCACGTGGGACAACCCTGTGGGAAAGCCTCGTGGGAAAGCCTCGAGGAAAGCCACAGATCCCTTGATCCAAGCGAAAGGAAGCATGACACTTCTGCTACAGCTCGGGAGGAAAGCGCACGTGCATGCCCTCACTCGAGACGAGGACTGACTCCCCTGGGGAGACTCCAGAAGTACCCCGAGGTCCATGTCAGCACTGGAGAGAAATCCTCAGGTTACGGCACCGACTCCACACAAGATCTTAGGCGCCTGCAACCGGGAGGGAATCCCGAGAGGCCCCGAGCAACTCGCATGGGGACTGGCCTTTCCTGAGGCCACCAGAGCGGTCCCTGAGGTCCCTGTCGTAAGTCGAGAGCACCTGCCGCAACTCAAGAAAATCCAGGAGGTCTCCCTTCCAGGCGAGATGAAGGCCCATTTCCGCTGAG
>NW_017205118.1:0-5402 GCF_001704415.2 Capra hircus
CACAGATTCCTTGATCACGAGAAGGGAAGAGTGATACTGCTGCTACCGCTCGGGAGGAAAGCGCACGTGCATGCCCCCACTCGAGACGAGGACTGACTCCCCTGGGGAGACTCCAGAAGTACCCCAAGATCCATGTCAGCACTGGAGAGAGGAATCCGCATGTTCCGGCACCGACTCCACACAAGGTCTTAGGCCCAGCATTGACGGGAGGAATCCCGAGAGGCCCCCGAGCAACTCGCATGGGGACTGGCCTTTCCTGAGGCCACCAGAGCGGGTCCTGAGGTCCCCGTCAAAGTCGAGAGCACCTGCCGCAACTCGAAAATTCCAGGAGGTTCTCCCCTCCAGGCGAGATGAGGCCCATTTCCGCTGAGGCGTCTCGAGGCTAATCACACCTAACCTCTGGAACTTCCAAAGGGTCCTTCACAACCTTGCTGCAACTCAAGAAGTTCCCCGACATACCCGTCTCCACTCGAGAGGAAGCACGAGAGTCCGCCCACATCCAAGGAGCCCCGTTTCCGCCTCCTAGCTCGAGAGGAGGGATCCTTTCCCTGCGTGTTCGGGAAAGAATTCCCGGCGTTTCCGTCGCATCTCAAGAGGAGGCGCTCTCCACAGGAAAGGCGAGAGGAACTCCAGGGTCGTGCCACCATTCCCAGAGTCCCCCAGATGTCTCAGTCCATTCCAGGGAAACCTGTTTTCCCTGCACTGCCTCGAATTTTCAAGCGAGGATCGACTCACACCACGGTGGCACGTGGGACAGCCCTGTGGAAAGCCTCGTGGAAAGCCTCGTGGGAAAGCCTCGAGGGAAAGCCACAGATCCCTTGATCCACGCGAAGGAAGCGTGACACTGCTGCTACAGCTCGGGAGGAAAGCGCACGTGCATGCCCCACTCGAGACGAGGACTGACTCCCCTGGGGAGACTCCAGAAGTACCCCAAGATCCATGTCAGCACTGGAGAGGAATCCTCAGGTTCCGGCACGACTCCACACAAGGTCTTAGGCCCCGGCATCGACGGGAGAGGAATCCCGAGAGGCCCCGAGCAACTCGCATGGGGACTGGCCTTTCCTGAGGCCACCAGAGCGGGTCCCTGAGGTCCCCGTCGTAAGTCGAGAGCACCTGCCGCAACTCGAGAAAATCCAGGAGGTTCTCCCCTCCAGGCGAGATGAGGCCCATTTCCGCTGAGGCGTCTCGAGGCTAATCACACCTAACCTCTGGAACTTCCAAAGGGTCCTTCACACCCTTGCTGCAACTCAAGAAGTTCCCCGACATACCCGTCTCCACTCGAGAGGAAGCACGAGAGTCCCGCCACATCCAGAGGAGCCCGTTTCGCCTCCTAGCTCGAGAGGAGGGATCCTTTCCCTGCGTGTCGGAAAGAATTCCCGGCTTCCCGTCGCATCTCAAGAGGAGGCGCTCTCCACAGGAAAGGCGAGAGGAACTCCAGGGTCGTGCCACCATTCCAGAGTCCCCCAGATGTCTCAGTCCATTCCAGGGAAACCTGTTTTCCCTGCACTGCCTCCACTTTCAAGCCGAGGATCGACTCACACCACGGTGGCACGTGGACCCCTGTGGGAAAGCCTCGTGGGAAAGCCTCGAGGGAAAGCCACAGATCCCTTGATCCACGCGAAGGGAAGCGCCACACTGCTGCTACAGCTCGGGAGGAAAGCGCACGTGCATGCCCCCACTCGAGACGAGGACTGACTCCCCTGGGGAGACTCCAGAAGTACCCCAAGATCCATGTCAGCACTGGAGAGGAATCTCAGGTTCCGCACGTCTCCACACAAGTCTTAGGCCCCGGGATCGACCGGAGAGGAATCCCGAGAGGCCCCCGAGAAACTCCCATGGGGAATAGCCTTTCCTGAGGCCACCAGTGCGGGTCCCTGAGGTCCCGTCGTAAGTCGAGAGGACCTGCAAAACTCGAGAAAATCCAGGAGGTTCTCCCCTCCAGGCGAGATGAGGCCCATTTCCGCTGAGGCGTCTCGAGGCTAATCACACCTAACCTCTGGAACTTCCAAAGGGTCCTTCACACCCTTGCTGCAACTCAAGAAGTCCCGCAACATACCCGTCTCCACTCGACAGGAAGCACGAGAGTCCCGCCCACATCCAGAGGAGCCCGTTTCCGCCTCCTAGTTCGAGAGGAGTGATCCTTTCCCTGCGTGGTCGGGAAAGAATTCCCGGCATTTCCGTCGCATCTCAAGAGGAGGCGCTCTCCACAGGAAAGGCCAGAGGAACTCCAGGGTCGTGCCACCATTCCCAGAGTCCCCCAGATGTCTCAGTCCATTCCAGCGAAACCTTTTTTCCCTGCACTGCCTCGACTTTCAAGCCGAGGATCGACTCACTCCACGGTGGCACGTGGGACAGCCCTGTGGGAAAGCCTCGTGGGAAAGCCTCGGAAAGCCTCGAGGGAAAGCCACAGATCCCTTGATCCACGCGAAGGGAAGTGTGACACTGCTGCCAACAGCTGGAGAGGAAAGCGCACGTGCATGCCCCCCTCGAGACGAGGACTGACTCCCCTGGGGAGACTCCAGAAGTACCCCAAGATCCATGTCAGCACTGGAGAGGAATCCTCAGGTTCCGGCACTGACTCCACACAAGGTCTTAGGCCCTGGCATTGACGGAAAGGAATACCGAGAGGCCCAAGGGCAACTTGCATGGGAGTGGCCTTTCCTGAGGCCACCAGAGCGGGTCCCTGAGGTCCCGTCGTAAGTCGAGAGCACCTGCCGCAACTCGAGAAAATCCAGGAGGTTCTCCCTCCCGGCGAGATGAGGCCCATTTCCGCTGAGGCGTCTCGAAGGTAAACACATCTAACATCTGGAACATCCAAAGGGTCTCTCACACCCTTGCTGCAACTCAAGAAGTTCCCCGACATACCCGTCTCCACTCGAGAGGAAGCACGAGAGTCCACCCACATCCAGAGGAGCCCCGTTTCCGCCTCCTAGCTCGAGAGGAGGGATCCTTTCCCTGCGTGGTCGGGAAAGAATTCGCGGCGTTCCCATCGCATCTCAAGAGGAGGCGCTCTCCACAGGAAGGCGAGAGAACTCCAGGGTCGTGCCACCATTTCCAGAGTCCCCAGATGTCTCAGTCCATTCCAGGGAAACCTGTTTTCCCTTCACTGCCTCGACTTTCAAGCGGAGATCGACTCACACCACGGTGGCACGTGGGACAGCCCTGTAGGTAAGCCTCGTGGGAAAGCCTAGAGGGAAAGCCCCTGATCCCTTGATCCACACGAAGGGAAGTGTGACACTGCTGCTTCAGCTCGGGAGGAAAGCGCACGTGCATGCCCCCACTCGAGACGAGGACTGACTCCCCTGGGGAGACTCCAGAAGTACCCCAAGATCCATGTCATCACTGGAGAGGAAAACCTCAGGTTCCGGCACCGAATCCACTCAAGGTCTTAGGCCCCGGCATCGACCGGATAGGAATCCGAGAGGCACCGAGCAACTCGCATGGGGACTGGCCTTTCCTGATGCCACCAGAGCGGGTCCCTGATGTCCCCGTCGAAAGTCGAGCGCACCTGCCGCAACTCGTGAAAATCCAGGAGGTTCTTCCCTCCAGGCGAGATGAGGCCCATTTCCGCTGAGGCGTCTCGAGGCTATTCACACCTAACCTCTGGAAAATTCCAAAGGGTCCTTCCCACCCTTGCTGCAACTCAAGAAGTTCCCCGACATACCCGTCTCCACTCGAGAGGAAGCACGATGGTTCTGCCCACATCCAGAGGAGCCCCGTGCCCGCCTCCTATCTCGGGAGGAGGGATCCTTTCCCTGCGTGATCGGGAAAGAATTCCCTGCGTTCCCGTCGCATCTCAAGAGGAGGCGCTCTCCACAGGAAAGGCGAGAGGAACTCCAGGGTCGTGCCACCATTCCCAGAGTCCCCAGATGTCTCAGTCCATTCCAGGGAAACCTGTTTTCCCTGCACTGCTCGACTTTCAAGCCGAGGATCGACTCACACCAAGGTGGCACGTGGGACAGACCTGTGGGAAAGCCTCGTGGGAAAAGCCTCGTCGGAAAGCCTCGAGGGAAAGCCACAGATCCCTTGAACCACGCGAAGGGAATCGTGACACTGCTGCTACAGCTCGGGAGGAAAGCGCACGTGCATGCCCCCACTCGAGACGAGGACTGACTCCCCTGGGGAGACTCCAGAAGTACCCCAAGATCCATGTCAGCACTGGAGAGGAATCCTCAGGTTCCGCACCGTACTCCACACAAGATCTTAGGCCCCGGCATCGACGGGAGAGGAATCCGAGAGGCCGAGAAATTCGCATGGGGGACTGGCCTTTCCTGAGGCCACCAGAGCGGGTCCCTGATTCCCGTCGTAAGTCGAGAGCACCTGCCGCAACTCGAGAAAATCCAGGAGGTTCTCCCCTCCAGGCGAGATGAGGCCCATTTCCCCTGAGGCGTCTCGAGGCTAATCACACCTAACCTCTGGAACTTCCAAAGGGACCTTCACACCCTTGCTGCAACTCAAGAAGTTCCCGCCAACATACCCGTCTCCACTCGAGAGGAAGCACGAGATCCGCCCACATCCAGAGGAGCCCCGTTTCCGCCTCCTAGCTCGAGAGGAGGATCCTTTCCCTGCGTGGTCGGGAAAGAATTCCCGTCATTTCCGTCGCATCTCAAGAGGAGGCGCTCTCCACAGGAAAGGCGAGAGGAACTCCAGGGTCGTGCCACCATTCCAGAGTCCCCCAGATGTCTCAGTCCATTCCAGGAAACCTGTTTTCCCTGCACTGCCTCGACTTTCAAGCCGAGGATCGACTCACACCACGGGTGGCACGTGGGACAGCCCTGTGGAAAGCCTCGTGGAAGCCTCGTGGGAAATCCTCGAGGAAAGCCACAGATCCCTTGATCCACGCGAAGGGAAGCGTGACACTGCTGCTACAGCTCGAGAGGAAAGCGCATCTGCAGGCCCCCACTCGAGACGAGGACTGACGCCCCTGGGGAGACTCCAGAAGTACCACAAGATCCATGTCGGGACTGGAGAGGAATCCTCAGGTTTCCGCAACGACTCCACACAAGCTCTTAGGCCCAAGCATCGACAGGAGAGGAATCCGAGAGGCCCCCAAGCAACTCGCATGGGGACTGGCCTTTCCTGAGGCCACCAGAGCGGGTCCCTGGTGTCCCCATCGTAAGTTGCGAGCACCTTGCCGCAACTGGGGAAAATCCAGGAGGTTCTCCCATCCAGGAGAGATGAGGCTCATTTGCGCTGAGGCGTCTAGGGGATAATCACGCCTAGCCTCTGGAAGTTCCAAAGGGTCCCTGACACCCTTGCTGCAACTCAAGAAGTTCCCCGACATACCCGTCTCCACTCGAGAGAAGCACGAGAGTCCCGCCCCACATACAGAGGAGTCCCGTTTCTGCCTCGCAGCTCGAGAGGAGGGATATTTTCCTGCGTGGTCGGGAAAGAATTCCCGC
>NW_017205119.1:0-5401 GCF_001704415.2 Capra hircus
TGCCAGAGGTTAGGTGTGGTTAGTCTCGAGATGCCTCAGCGGAAATGGGCCTCATTCGCCTGGAATGAGAGGCTCCTGGATTTCCGAGTTTCAGCAGGGTGCTCTCGAGTTACGATGGGGATTCAGGGACCCGCTCTGGCGGCCGCAGGAAAGGCCAGTTATCATGCGTGTTGCTAGGGGGCCTCTCGTGATTCCTCTCCCGTCGATGCCGGGGCCTAAGACCTTGTGTGGAGTCGGGGCCGGAAGCTGAGGATTCCTCCCAGTGCTGAAATGGATTTTGGGGTACTTCTGGAGTCTCCACAAAGGAGTCAGGCCTCGTCTCGAGTGGGGGCATGAGCGTGACTTTTCCTCCCATGCTGTAGCAGCAGTGTCACGCTTCCCCTTGCTTGGATCAAGGGATCTGTGGCTTTCCCTCGAGTCTTTCCCACGAGGCTTTCCCACAGGGCTGTCCCACGTGTCACGGTGGTGTGAGTCGATCCTCGGCGTGAAAGCCGAGGCAGTGCAGGGAAAACAGGTTCTTGTGAAACGGACTGAGACATCTGGGGGAGTCTTGGAATGGCGGCACGACTCTGCAGTTCCTCTCCCCTTTCCTTTGGAGAGCGCCTCCTCTTGAGATGCGATGGGAATGCGGGAATTCTTTCCCGACCAAGCAGGTAAAGGATCCTTCCTCTCGAGCTACGAGCCGGAAACGGAGCTCCTCTGCATGTGGCCGGGACCCTCGTTCCTCTTGAGTGGAGACGGGTATGTCGGGGAACTTCTTGAGTTGCAGCATGGCTGTGAAAGACTCTTTGGAAGTTCCAGAGGTCAAGTGTGATTAGCCTCGAGACACCTCAGTGGAAATGGGCCTCATCTCGCCTGGAGGGGAGAACCTCCTGGATTTTCTCGAGTTGCGGCAGGTGCTCTCGACATACGACCGTGACCTCAGGGACAGTGTAGCAGATGTGTCACGCTTCCCGTCGCGGGGATCAAGGGATCTGTGGCTTTCCCACGAGGCTTTCCCACAGGGCTGTCCCACGTACCACCATGGTGTGAGTGGATCCTCGGCGTGAAAGTCGAGGCATTGCGGGGAAAACAGCCTTCCCTGGAATAGACTGATACATCTGGGGGACTCTGGGAATGTTGGCAAGACCCTGGAGTTCCTCTCGCCTTTCCTGAGGAGAGCGCCTCCTCTTGAGATGCGACGGGAACGCCGGGAATTCTTTCCCGAACACGCAGGGAAAGGATCCCTCCTCTCAAGCTATGAGGCGGAAACGGGGTTCCTCTGGATGTGGGTGGGACTCTTGTGCTTTCCCTCGAGTGGAGACAGGAATGTCGGGGAACGTTTTGAGTTGCAGCAAGGGTGTGAAGGACCCTTTGGAAGTTCCTGAGGTTAGGTGTGATTACCTCGAGACGCCTCAGAGGAAATGGGCCTCATCTCGCCTTTAGCGGAAAACCTTCTGGATTTTCTCGAGTTGCGGCAGGTGCTCTCGATGTACGACGGCTATTTCAGGGACCCGCTCTGATGGCCTCAGGAAAGGCCATTCCCCATGCGAGTTGCTCGGGGGCCTCTCGGGATTCCTCTCCCGTCGATGCCGGGGCCTAAGACCTTGTGTGGAGTCGGTTCCGGAACTTGAGGATTCCTCTCCAGTGCTGACATGGATCTTGGCGTCCTTAAAGGCGAGATGAGGCCCATTTCCGCTGAGGCGTCTCGAGGCTAATCACACCTAACCTCTGGAACTTCCAAAGGGTCCTTCACACCCTTGCTGCAACTCAAGAAGTTCTCCGACATACCCGTCTCCACTCGAGAGTATTAACATCTTCCCTCCCACTTTCAGAGGAGCACCGTTTCCACCTCATAGCTCGAGAGGAGGGATCCTTTCCCTGCGTGGTCTGGAAAGCATTCCCGGCGTTCCAGTCGCATCTCAAGAGGAGGCCCTCTCAACAGGAAAGGCGAGAGAAACTTCAGGGTCGTTCCACCATTCCCAGAGTCCCCCAGATGTCTCTGTCAATTCCAGGGAAACCTGTTTTCCCTGCACTGCCTCGACTTTCAAGCCGAGGATCGACTCACACCACGGTGGCACGTGGGACAGCCCTGAGGAAAATCCTCGTGGGAAAGCCTCCAGGGAAAGCCACAGATCCCTTGATCCACGCGATGGGAAGTGTGACACTGCTGCTACAGTTCGTGAGGAAAGCTCACGTGCATGCACCCACACGAGAGGAGCACTGACTCCCCAGGGGAGACTCCAGAAATACGCCAAGACCCATGTCAGCACTGGGGAGGAATCCTCAGGTTCCGGCCCCGACTCCACACAAGGTCTTAGGCCCCAACATCGACGGGAGAGGAATCCCGAAAGGCCCCCTTGCAACTCCCATGGGCACTGGCCTTTCCTGAGGCCACCAGAGCGGGTCCCTGAGGTCCCCGTCTTAACTCGAGAGAGCCTGCCCAACTCTAGAAAATCCAGGAGTTTCTCCACTCCAGGCGAGATGAGGCCCATTTCCTCTGAGGCGTCTGGAGGCTCATCACACCTAAACTCTGGAAATTCAAAAGGGTCCTTGCTGCAACTCAAGATGTTCCCCGACATACCCGTCTCCACTAGAGAGGAAGCACGAGGGTCCCGCCCACATCCAGAGGAACCCCGTTTCCGCCTGGCAGCTTGAGATGAGGGATCCTATCCTGCTTAGTCAGGAAAGATTTTTCGGCGTTCCCGTGGCATCTCAAGAGTAAGGGCTCTCAATAGGAAAGGCGAGAGGAACTCCAGGGTCGTGCCACCATTCCAAGAGTCCCCCAGATGTGTCAGTCCATTTCAGAGGAACCTGTTTTCCCTGCACTGCCTCGACTTTCACGCCGAATATCGACTCACACCATGGTGGCACGTGGGACAGCCCTGTGGGAAAGCCTCGTGGGAAAGCCTCGAGGGAAAGCCACAGATCCCTTGATCCCCGCGACGGGAAGCGTGACACACCTGCTACACTGTCCCTGAGGTCACGGTCGTATGTTGAGAGCACCTGCCACAACTCGAGAAAATCCAGGAGGTTCTCTGCTTCAGTCGAGATGAGGCCCATTTTCTCTGCGGTGTCTCGAGAGTAATCACGCCTTAACTCTGGAACTTCCAAAGGGTCCTACACACCCTTGCTACAACTCAAGAAGTTCCCGACATACCCGTCTCCACTCCAGAGGAAGCACGAGGGTCCGGCCACCTCCAGAGGAGCTCCGTTTCCTCCTCCAAGCTCGAGATGAGGGAATCTCTTCTCTCCTCGGGAAAGAATTTCCGACGTTTCCGACGCATCTCAAGAGGAGGCGCGCTGCACAGGAAAGGCGAGAGGAACTCATGGGTCGTGCCACCATTCCAAGAGCCCCCAGATGTCTCAGTCCATTCCAGAGGATCCTGTTTTCCCTGCACTGCTTCAACTTGCACGGCGAGGATCGCGGTGGCAGAGGCGAGGATCGCGGTGGTACGTGGGAGAGCCCTGGGAAAGCCTCGTCTGAAAGCCTCGAGGGAAAGCCACAGATCCCTTGATCCACGCGATGGGAAGCGTGACACTGCTGCTACATCAAGGGAGGAAAGTGCACGTGCATGCCCCCACTCGAGACGAGGACTGACTCCCCTGGGGAGACTCCAGAAGTACCTCAAGATGCATGTCAGCCCTGGAGAGGAATCTTCAGGTTCTGGCCCCGACTCCCACACAAGGTCTTAGGCCCTGGCATCGACGGGAGAGGAATAGCGACACGCCCTCTAGCAACTCGCATGGGGACTGGCCTTTCCTGAGGTCACCAGAGCGGGTCCATGAGGTCCCCGTCGTAAGTCGAGAGCACCTGCCGCAACTCGGTAAAATCCAGGAGGTTCTCCCTCCAGGCGAGATGAGGCCCGTTTCCACTGAGGTGTCTCGAGGCTAATCACACGTGACCTCTGGAACTTCCAAAGAGTCTTTCACAGTCATGCTGCAACTCAAGAAGTTCCCCGACATACCTGTCTCCATTCAAGAGGAAGCACGAGCGTCCCGGCCACATCCAGAGGAGCTCCGTTTCCGCCTCGTAGCTCGAGATGAGGGATCCTTTCCCTGCTTGGTCGGGAAAGAATTCCCGGCAATCCCATCGCATCTCAACGGGAGGCGCTCTCCAAAGGAAAGGGGAGAGGAACTGCAGGGTCGTGCCACCATTCCGAGACTCCCCGAGACGTCTCAGTCCATTCCACAGGAACTTGTTTTCCCTTCACTGTCTCGGCTTTCACGCCGAGGATCGACTCACACCACCGTGGCACGTGGGACAGCGCTGTGGGAAAGCCCCGTGGGAAAGACTCGACGGAAAGCCACAGATCCCTTGGTCCACGCAAGGGGAAGCGTGACACTGCTGCTACAGCATGGGAAGAAAGGGCACGCTCATGCCCCCACTCGAGACGAGGCCTCACTCCCTTGTGGAGACTCCAGAAGTACGCCAAAATCCATGTCAGTACTGGAGAGGAATCCTCAGGTTCCGGCCCCGACTCCACACAAGGTCTTAGGCCCCGGCATCGACGGGAGAGGAATCACGAGAGGCCCCCTAGGAACACGCATGATGACTGGCCTTTCCTGTGGCCGCCAGAGCGGGTCCCTGAAGTCCCCGTCGTAACTCGAGAGCACCTGCTGAAACTAGGGAATATCCAGGAGCCTCTCCATTCCAGGCGACATGAGGCCCACTTCCGCTGAGGCATCTCGAGACTAACCACACCTAACCTCTGGATCTTCCAAAGGGTCCTTCACACCCTTGCTACAACTCAAGAAGTTCCCCGACATACCCGTTCCTCTCACATTCTGCCATAATGGTGGTGTCATCTGCATATCTAAGTTTATTGATATTTCTACCGGCAATCTTGATTCCAGCTCATGTATCTTCCATCCAGCATTTTTCATGATGTACTCTGCATATAAGTTAAATAAACAGGGTGACGATATACAGCCTTGACATACTCCTTTTCCTTTTTGGAACCAGTCTGTTGTTCCATGTCCTGCCCTAACTGTTGCCTCCTGACCTTCATCCAGATTTCTCAAGAGGGCAGGTTAGGTGGTCTGGTATTCCCATCTCTTTCAGAATTGTGGCTAAGACAACAGTATAAGGACCTTTCTGATGTCAGGCCAAGGAATTGTGTTTCCAGTCATTGAGCCACACCTGATCACTGAGCACAAATTCATGAATCTGTTCCTCAAGGGGAATGAGATTCTTTTTTATACAAACTTAGTTACCTGATTTATTACCTTACCTAATTGTTCCATCTGCTGTGAAATCCCACCCCTTACTTGTGGCAAATCTGCTAACACCTGCCTCACTGTGGAGGGGGTCTCCCATAGAAAATTTCATAAGGACAACAACTGTGGAACGTGCGGTAACCCATAATATGAGTAAGTCTGCCGGAAGCAAGCCCATCCATGTACAGTCAGTTTCTATGAT
>NW_017205120.1:0-5401 GCF_001704415.2 Capra hircus
CCTTTCCTGAGGCCACCAGAGCCGGTCCCTGAGGTCCCCGTCGTAAGTCGAGAGCACCTGCCGCAACTCGAGAAAATCCAGGAGGTTCTTCCTCCAGGCGAGATGAGGCCCATTTCCGCTGAGGCGTCTCGAGGCTAGTCACACCTAACCTCTGGAACTTCCAACGGGTCCTTCACACCCTTGCCGCAACTCAAGAAGTTCCCCGACATACCCGTCTCCACTCGAGACGAAGCATGAGAGTCCCGCCCACATCCAGAGGAGCCCCGTTTCCGCCTCCTAGCTCGAGAGGAGGGATCATTTCCCTGGCGGTCGGGAAAGAATTCCCGGTTCCCGTCGCATCTCAAGAGGAGGCGCTCACCACAGGAAAGGCGAGAGGAACTCCAGGGTCATGCCACCATTCCCAGAGTCCCCCAGATGTCTCTGTCGATTCCAGGAAAACCTATTTTCCCTGCACTGCGTCGACTTTCAAGTCGAGGATCGACTCACACCACGGTGGCACGTGGGACTGCCCTGTGGGAAAGCCTCGTGGGAAAGCCTCCTGGCCTGTGGGAAAGCCTCGAGGGAAATCCACAGATCCCTTGATCCACTTGAAGGGAAGCGCGACACCGCTGCTACAGCTCGGGAGGAAAGGCACGTGCATGCCCCACTCGAGACGAGGACTGACTCCCCTGGGGAGACTCCAGAAGTACCCCAAGATCCATGTCAGCACTGGAGAGAAATCCTCAGGTTCTGGAACTGACTCCACACAAGGTCTTAGGCCCCAGTATCGATGGGAGAGGAATCCCGAGAGGCCCCCCGAGCAACTCGCATGGGGAATGGCCTTTCCTGAGGCCACCAGAGCGGATTCCTGAGGTCCCCGTCGTAAGTCGAGAGCACCTGCCGCAACTCGAGAAAATCCAGGAGGTTCTCCCCTCCAGGCGAGATGAGGCCCATTTCTGCTGAGGCGTCTCGAGGCTAGTCACACCTAACCTCTGGAACTTCCAACGGGTCCTTCACACCCTTACTGCAAACTCAAGAAGTTCCCCGACATACCCGTCTCCACTCGAGATGAAGCACGAGAGTCCCGCCCACATCCAGAGGAGCCCCGTTTCCGCCTCCTAGCTCTATAGGAGGGTTCCTTTCCCTGCGTGGTCGGGAAAGAATTCCCGGCCCTCCCGTCGCATTCCAAGAGGAGGCGCTCTCCACAGGAAAGGCGAGAGGAACTCCAGGGTCCTGCCACCATTCCCAGAGTCCCCCAGATGTCTCTGTCGATTCCAGGAAAACCTGTTTTCCCTGCACTGCGTCGACTTTTAAGCCGAGGATCGACTCACAACACGGTGACACGTGGGACCAGCCCTGTGGGAAAGCCTCGTGGGAAAGCCTCGTGGGAAAGCCTCGAGGGAAAGCCACAGATCCCTTGATCCACGCGAAGGGAAGCATGACACTGCTGCTACAGCTCGGAAGGAAAGCGCACGTGCATGCCCCCACTCGAGAGGAGGACTGACTCTACTGGGAGACTCCAGAAGTCCCCCCAGATCCACGTCAGCACTGGAGAGGAATACTCAGGTTCCGGCACCGGCTCCACACAAGATCTTAGGCCCCGGCATCGACGGGAGAGGAATCCCGAGAGGCCCCCGAACAAACTCGCATGGGGACTGGCCTTTCCAGAGCCCACCAGAGTGGGTCCCTGAGGTCCACGTCGTAAGTCGAGAGCACCTGCCACAACTCGAGAACATCCAGGAGGTTCTCCCCTCCAGGCGAGATGAGTGCCATTTCCGCTGAGGCATCTCGAGGCTAATCACACCTAACCTCTGGAGCTCCCAAAGCGACTTCACACCCTTGCTGCAACTCAAGAAGTTCCTCGACATACCCGTCTCCACTTGAGAGGAAGCACGAGAGTCCCGGCCACATCCAGAGGAGCCCCGTTTCCGACTCCTAGCCTGAGATGAGGGATCCTTTCCCTGCTTGGTCGGGAAAGAATTCCCGGCGTTCCCGTCGCATCTCAAGAGGAGGCGCTCTCCACAGGAAAGGCGAGAGGAACTCCAGGGTCGTGACACCATTCCCAGAGACAACCAGGTGTCTCAGTCCATTCCAGGGAAACCTGTTTTCCCTGCACTGCGTCGACTTTCAAGCCGAGGATCGACTCACACCACGGTGGCACGTGGGGCAGCCCTGTGGGAAAGCCTCGTGGGAAAGCCTCGAGGGAAAGCCACAGATCCCTTGATCCACGCGATGGGAAGCGTGACACTGCTGCTACAGCTCGGGAGGAAAGCGCACGTGCATGCCCCCACTCGAGACGAGGACTGAGTCTCCTGGCTAGACTCCAGAAGTACCCCAAGATCCATGTCAGCACTGGAGAGGAATCCTCAGGTTCTGGCACCGACTCCACACGAGGTCTTAGGCCGCGGCATCGATGGGAGAGGAATACCGAGAGGCCCCCGAGCAACTCGCATGGGGACTGGCCTTTCCTGAGGCCACCAGAGCGGGTCCCAGATGTCCCCGTCGTAAGTCGAGAGCACCTGCCGCAACTCGAGAAAATCCAGGAGGTTCGCCCCTCCAGGCGAGATGAGGCCCATTTCCGCTGAGGCGCCGCGAGGCTAATCACACCTACCCTCTGGAACATACAAAGGGTCTTTCACACCCTGGCTGCAACTCAAGAATTTCCCCGACATACCCGTCTCCACTCGAGAGGAATCACGAGAGTCCCGCCCTCATCCAGAGGAGCCCCGTTTCCGCCTCCTAGCTTGAGAGGAGAGATCCTTCCCCTGCGTGGTCGGGAAAGAATTCCGGCATTTCCGTCGCATCTCAAGAGGAGGCACTCTCCACAGGAAAGGCGAGAGGAACTCCAGGGTCGTGCCACCATTCCCAGAGTCCCCCAGATGTCTCAGTCCATTCCAGGGAAACCTGTTTTCCCTGCACTGCCTCGACTTTCAAGCCGACGATCGACTCACACCACGGTGGCACGTGGGCAGCCTTGTGGGAAAGCCTCGTGGGAAAGCACCGTGGGAAAGCCTCGAGGGAAAGCCACAGATCCCTTGATCCACGCGAAGGGAAGCATGACACTGCCTACTACAGCTCGGAAAGGAAAGCGCACGTGCATGCCCCCACTCGAGAGGAGGACTGACTCTACTGGGGAGACTCCAGAAGTCCCCCCAGATCCACGTCAGCACTGGAGAGGAATACTCAGGTTCCGGCACCGGCTCCACACAAGATCTTAGGCCCCCGGCATCGACGGGAGAGGAATCCCGAGAGGCCCCCGAACAACTCGCATGGGACTGGCCTTTCCAGAGCCCACCAGAGTGGGTCCCTGAGGTCCCCGTCGTAAGTCGAGAGCACCTGCCGCAACTCGAGAACATCCAGGAGGTTCTCCCCTCCAGGCCGAGATGAGTGCCATTTCCGCTGAGGCATCTCGAGGCTAATCACACCTAACCTCTGGAGCTCCCAAAGCGACTTCACACCCTTGCTGCAACTCAAGAAGATCCCCGACATACCCGTCTACACTCGAAAGGAAGCACGAGAGTCCCGCCCACATCCAGAGGAGCCCCGTTTCCGCCTCCTAGCTCGAGAGGAGGATCCTTTCCCTGCGTGGTCGGGAAAGAATTCCCGGCGTTCCCGTCGCATCTCAAGAGGAGGCGCTCACCACAGGAAAGGCGAGAGGAACTCCCAGGGTCATGCCACCATTCCCAGAGTCCCCCAGATGTCTCTGTCGATTCCAGGAAAACCTATTTTCCCTGCACTGCGTCGACTTTCAAGTCGAGGATCGACTCACACCACGGTGGCACGTGGGACTGCCCTGTGGGAAAGCCTCGTGGGAAAGCCTCCTGGGAAAGCCTCGTGGGAAAGCCTCGAGGGAAATCCACAGATCCCTTGATCCACTTGAAGGGAAGCGCGACACCGCTGCTACAGCTCGGGAGGAAAGCGCACGTGAATGCCCCCACTCGAGACGAGGACTGACTCCCCTGGGGAGACTCCAGAAGTACCCCAAGATCCATGTCAGCACTGGAGAGGAATCCTCAGGTTCCGGAACTGACTCCACACAAGCGTCTTAGGCCCCAGTACCGACGGGAGAGGAATCCCGAGAGGCCCCCCGAGCAACTCGCATGGGGAATGGCCTTTCCTGAGGCCACCAGAGCGGATTCCTGAGGTCCCCGTCGTAAGTCGAGAGCACCTGCCGCCAACTCGAGAAAATCCAGGAGGTTCTCCCCTCCAGGCGAGATGAGGCCCATTTCCGCTGAGGCGTCTCGAGGCTAGTCACACCTAACCTCTGGAACTTCCAACGGGTCCTTCACACCCTTACTGCAACTCAAGAAGTTCCCCGACATACCCGTCTCCACTCGAGACAAAGCACGAGAGTCCCGCCCACATCCAGAGGAGCCCCGTTTCCACCTCCTAGCTATAGAGGAGGGATCCTTTCCCTGCGTGGTCGGGAAAGAATTCCCGGCCCTCCCGTCGCATTCCAAGAGGAGGCGCTCTCCACAGGAAAGGCGAGCGGAACTCCAGGTGTGCCACAAATCTGATAGTCCCCCAGAGATCTCAGTCCATTCCAGGAAACCTGTATCCCCTGAACTGCCTGAGTTTCAAGCCGAGGATCGACTCACACCACGTTGGCACGTGGGACAGCCCTGTGGAAAAGCCTCGTGGGAAAGCCCTGTGGAAAAGACTCGAGGAAAAAGCCACTGATTCCTTGATCCACTCGACGGGAAACATGACACTGCTGCCCCATCTCGGGAGGAAAGCCACTTGCATGCCCCCAAACGAGACGAGGACTGACTCCCCTAGGGAGACTCCAAAAGTACCCCAAAATCCATGTCAGATCTGGGGAGGAATGCTCAGGTTCCGGCACCGACTCTACACAAGGTCTTAGGCCCCGGCATCGACGGGAGAGGCGGGCCCTAGAGGCCCCCGAATTACTCGCATGGGACTGGCCTTTTCCTGAGGCCACCAGAGCGGGTCCCTGATGTCCCCGTCGTAAGTCGAGAGCACCTGCCGCAACTCGAGAAAATCCAGGAGCGTTCGCCCCTCCAGCGAGATGAGGCCCATTTCCGCTGAGGCGCCGCGAGGCTGATCACACCTACCCTCTGGAACTTACAAAGGGGTCTTTCACACCCTGGCTGCAACTCAAGAATTTCCCCGACATACCCGTCTCCACTCGAGAGAATCACGAGAGTCCGCCCTCATCCAGAGGAGCCCCGTTTCCGCCTCCTAGCTCAGAGGAGAGATCCTTCCCCTGCGTGGTCGGGAAAGAATTCCCGGCTTTCCGTCGCATCTCAAGAGGAGGCACTCTCCACAGGAAAGGCGAGAGGAACTCCAGGGTCGTGCCACCATTCCCAGAGTCCCCCAGATGTCTCAGTCCATTCCAGGGAAACCTGCTTTCCCTGCCACTGCCTCGACTTTCAAGCGACGATCGACTCACACCACCGGT
>NW_017205121.1:0-5401 GCF_001704415.2 Capra hircus
TCCCAGCCTCACGAGCTAGGAGGCGGAAACGGGGCTCCTCTGGATGAGGAGGGACTCTCCTCATTCCTCTCGAGTGCAGACGGGTATGTCGGGGAACTTCTTGAGTTGCAGCAAGGGTGTGAAGGATCCTTTGGAAGTTCCAGAGGTTAGATGTGATATACCCTCGAGACGCCTCTCTGGAAATGGGCATCATCTCGCTTAGAGGGAGAACCTCCTGGATTTTCTCGAGTTGCGGCAGGTGCCCTCGACTTACGACGGGGCCCAAAGGGACCCGCTCTGGTGGCCTCAGGAAAGGTCAGTCCCCATGCGAGTTGCTCGGGGGCCTCTCGGTATTGCTCTGCCATCGATGCCAGGGCCTAAGACCTTGTGTGGAGTCGGTGCTGGAACCTGAGGATTCTCTCCAGTGCTGACATGGATCGTGGGGTACTTCTGGAGTCTCCCCAGGGGAGTCAGTCCTCGTCTTGAATGGGGCATGCACGTGCGCTTTCCTCCCGAGCTGTAGCAGCAGTGTCACGCTTCCCTTCGCATGGATCAAGGGATCTGTGGCTTTCCCTCGAGGCTTTCCACAGAGGCTTTCCCACGAGGCTTTCCTACAGGGCTGTCCCACGTGCCACCGTGGTGAGAGTGGAACCTCGGCTCTAAATTCGAGGCAGTGCAGGGAAAACAGGTTTCCCTGGAATGGACTGAGACATCTGGGGGACTCTGGAATGGTGGCACGACCCTGGAGTTCCTCTCGCTTTTCCTGTGGAGAGCGCCTCCTCTTGAGATGTGACGGGAATGCCGGGAATTCTTTCCCGTACACGCAGGGAAAGGATCCCTACTCTCGAGCTAGGAGGCAGAAACGGGGCTCCTCTGGATGTGGGCGGGACTCTCGTGCTTCCTCTCGAGTGGAGACGGGTATGTCAGGGAACTTCTTGAGTTGCAGCAAGGATGTGAAGGACCCTTTGGAAGTTCCAGAGGTTAGGTGTGATTAGCTTCGAGACGCCTCAGCGGACATGGGCCTCATCTCGCCTGGAGGAGAGAACCTCCTGGATTTTCTCGAGTTGCGGCAGGTACTCTCGACTTACGACGGGGACCTCAGGGACCCGATCTGGTGGCCTCAGGAAAGGCCAATCCCCATTCGAGTTTCTCGGGGGCCACTCGTGGTTCCTCTCCCGTCGATACCGGGCCTAAGACCTTGTGTGGAGTCGGTGCCGGAAACTGAGGATTCCTCTCCAGTGATGACATGGATCTTGGGGTACTTCTGGAGTTTCCCCAGGGGAGTCAGTCCTCGTCTCAAGTGGGGGCATGCACGTGGGCTTTCCTCCCGAGCTGGAGCAGCAGGGTCACGCTTCCCTTCGCGTGGATCAAGGGATCTGTGGCTTTCCCTCGAGGCTTTCCCACGAGGCTTTCCCACTAGGCTTTCCCACAAGGCTGTCCCACGTGCCACCGTGGTGTGTGTCGATGTCGATCCTCGGCTTGAAAGTCGAGGCAGTGCAGGGAAAAAAGTTTTCCCTGGAATGGACTGAGACATCTTGGGGACTCTGGGAATGGTGGCACGACCCTGGAGTTCCCCTCGCCTTTCCTGTGGAGAGTGCCTCCTCTTGAGATGCGACGGGAACTCCGGGAATTCTTTCCCGACCACGCAGGGAAAGGATCCCTCCTCTCGAGCTAGAAGGCGGAAACGGGGATCCTCTGGATGTGGCGGGACTCTCGTGCTTTCTCTCGAGTGGAGACGGGTATGTCGGCGAACTTCTTGAGTTGCAGCAAGGGTGTGAAGGACCCTTTGGAAGTTCCAGAGGTTAGGTGTGATTAGCCTGGAGACGCCTCAGCGGAAATGGGCCTCATCTCGCCTGGAGGGGAGAACGTCCTGGATTTTCTCGAGTTGTGGCAGGTGCTCTCGACTTACGACGGGGACCTCAGGGACCCACTCTGGTGGCCTCAGGAAAGGCCAGTCCCCATGCGAGTTCCTCGGGGCCTCTCGGGATTCCTCTCCCGTCGAAGCCTGGGCCTAAGACCTTGTGTGGAGTCGGTGCCGGAACCTGAGGATTCCTCTCCAGTGCTGACATGGATCTTCGGGGTACTTCTGGAGTCTCCCCAGGGGAGTCAGTCATCGTCTCGAGAGGGGGCATGCACGTGTGCTTTCCTCCCGAGCTGTAGCAGTACTGTCAGGCTTCCCTTCGCGTGGATCAAGGGATCTTGTGGCTTCCCTCGAGGCTTTCCCTCGAGGCTTTCTCACGAAGCTTTCCCACGATGCTTTCCCACAGGGCTGTCCCACGTGCCACCGTGGGGTGAGTCGAACCTCGGCTTGAACGTCCAGGCAGTGCAGGGAAGACAGGTTTCCCTGGAAAGGACTGAGACATCTGGGGAAACTCTGGGAATGGTGGCACGACCCTTGATTCCCTCTCGGCTTTCCATGTGGAGATCGCCTCCTCTTGAGATGCCACGGGAACGCCAGGAATTATTTCCCGACCCTGCAGGGAAAGGATCCCTCCTCTCGAGCTAGGAGGCGGTAACGGGGCTCCTCTGGATGTGGGCGGGACGCTCGTGCTTCCTCTCGAGTGGAGACGGGTATGACCGGGAACTTCTTGAGTTGCCAGGAAGGGTGTGACGGACCCTTTGTAAGTTCCAGAGGTTAGTTGTGATTAGCCTTGAGACACCTCAGCGGAAATGTGCCTCATCTCGCCTGGAAGGGAGAACCTCCTGGATTTTCTCGAGTTGCGGCAGGTGCTCTCGACTTACGACGGGGACCTCAGGGACCCGCTCTGGTGGCCTCAGGAAAGGCCAGTCCCCATGCGAGTTTCTCGGGGGCCTCTCGGGATTCCCCTCACTTCGATGCCGGGGACTAAGACCTTTTGTGGAGTCTGTGCCGGAACCTGAGGATTCCTCTCCAGTGCTGACATGGACCTTGAGGTACTTCTGGAGTGTCCGCAGGGGAGTCAGTCCTCGTCCCGATTGGTGGCATGCACGTGCGCTTTCCTCCCGAGCTGTAAGCAGCAGTGTCACGTTCCCTTCCCGTGGATCAAGGGATCTGTGGCTTTCCCTGGAGGCTTTTCACACGAGGCTTTCCCACGAGGCTTTCCCACATGGTTGTCCCACGTGCCACCGTGATGTGAGTCGATCCACGGCTTGAATGTCGAGGCAGTGCAGGGAAAACAGGTTTCCCTGGAATGGACTGAGACATCTTGGGAACTCTGGGAATGGTGGCACGACCCTGGATTTCCTCTCGCCTTTCCTGTGGAGAGTGCCTCCTCCTGAGATGCGACGGGAACGCCGGGAATTTTTTGCCGACCACGAAAGGAAAGGATCCCTCCTCTCGAGCTAGGAGGCGGAAACGGGGCCCCTCTGGATGTGGGCGGGACTCTCGTGCTTCCTCTTGAGTGGAGACGGGTATGTCGGGGAACTTCTTGAGTTGCAGCAAGGCTGTGAAGGACCCTTTGGAATTTCCAGAGATTAGGGGTGATTAGCTTCCAGTCGCCTCAGCGGAAATGGGCCTCATCTCGCCTGGAGGGGACTACCTCCTGGATTTTCTCGAGATAGGGCAGTTGCTGTCGACTTACGACGGTGACCTCAACGACCGCTCTGGGGGCCTCAGAAAAGGCCACTCCCCATGCGAATTTCTCGGGGCCTCTCGGGATTCCTCTCCCCGTCGATGCCGGGGCCTAAGACCTTGTGTGGAGTCAGTGCCGGAACCTGAGGTTTCCTCTGCCAGTGCTGACATGGATCTTGGGTACTTCTGGAGTCTCCCCAGGGGAGTCAGTCCTCCTCTCGAGTGGGGGCATGCACGTGCGCTTTTCCTCCCGAGCTGTAGCAGCAGTGTCACGCTTCCCTACGCGTGGAACAAGGGATCTGTGGCTTTCCCTCGAGGCTTTCCCACGAGGCTTTCCCACGAGGCTTTCCCACGAGACTTTCCCACATGGTTGTCCCACGTGCCAAAATGATGTGAGTCGATCCACGGCTTGAATGTCGAGGCAGTGCAGAGAAAACAGGTTTCCCTGGAATGGACTGAGACATCTTGGGGACTCTGGGAATGGTGGCACGACCCTGGATTTCCTCTCGCCTTTCCTGTGGAGAGCGCCTCCTCCTGAGATGCGACGGGAACGCCGGAATTCTTTGCCGACCACGAAAGGAAAGGATCCCTCCTTTCGAGCTAGGACGCGGGAAACGGGGCCCCTCTGGATGTAGGCGGACTCTCGTGCTTCCCCTTGAGTGGAGACGGGTATGTCCGGAACTTCTTGAGTTGCAGCAAGGCTGTGAAGGACCCTTTGGAAGTTCCAGAGATTAGGGTGATTAGCTTCCAGTCGCCTCAGCAGAAATGGGCCTCACCTCGCCTGGAGGGGACAACCTCCTGGATTTTCTCGACTTGGGGCAGGTGCTCTCGACTTACGACGGGGACCACAGGGACCCCCTCTGGTGGCCTCAGGAAAGGCCAGTCCCCATGCGAGTTGCTCGGGAGCCTTTCGGGATTTCTCTCCCGCCGATGCCGGGGCCTAAGACCTTGTGTGGATTCGGTGCCGGAACCTGAGGATTCCTCTCCAGTGCTGACATGGACCTTGAGGTACTTCTGGAGTCTCCGCAGGGGAGTCAGTCCTCGTCCCGATAGGTGGCATGCACGGGCGCTTTCCTCCCGAGCTGTAGCAGCAGTGTCACGTTCCCTTCCCGTGGATCAAGTGATCTGTGGCTTTCCCTGGAGGCTTTCACACGAGGGCTTTCCCACGAGGCTTTCCCACATGGTTGTCCCACGTGCCACCGTGATGTGAGTCGATCCACGGCTTGAATGTCGAGGCAGTGCAGGGAAAACAGGTTTCCCTGGAATGGACTGAGACATCTTGGGGACTCTGGGAATGGTGGCACGACCCTGGATTTCCTCTCGCCTTTCCTGTGGAGAGCGCCTCCTCCTGAGATGCGACGGGAACGCGGTAATTTTTTGCGACCACGAAAGGAAAGGATCCCTCCTCTCGAGCTAGGAGGCGGAAACGGGCCCCTCTGGATGTGGGCGGGACTCACGTGCTTCCTCTTGAGTGGAGACGGGTATGTCGGGGAACTTCTTGAGTTGCAGCAAGGCTGTGAAGGACCCTTTGAAGTTCCAGAATTAGGGGTGATTAGCTTCCAGTCGCCTCAGCGGAAATGGCCTCATCTCGCCTGGAGGGACTACCTCCTGGATTTTCTCGAGATAGGGCAGTTGCCTGTCGACTTACGACGGGACCTCAACGACCCGCTCTGGGGGCCTCAGAAAAGGCCACTCCCCATGCGAATTGCTCGGGCCTCTCGGGATTCTCTCCCGTCGATGCCGGGGCCTAAGACCTTGTGTGGAGTAGTGCCGGAACCTGAGGTTTCCTCTGCAGTGCTGACATGGAACTTGGGTACTTCTGGAGTCTCCCCAGGGGGAGTCAGTCCTCCTCTCGAGTGGGGGCATGTATGT
>NW_017205122.1:0-28592 GCF_001704415.2 Capra hircus
GAGTTGCAGGCGGTTGCCTCTCGGTGCAGCTAGGTACGGAATGAGGCGGGATGAGCAGGGGGAAGTGGCAGGGGCGCCGTCTGTTCGTGGCCTCAGAGGAAAGGCGAGTCGCCGGAACGGCTTGGCGACGTTCTTGCCGCGGCGATAGGGGGAGCGGACTGCTCGCTCAAGTTTCTGCTCCACGTCGCGACCTGCTGGGCCCTAAAACCTTGTGTGAGTCAGCTGCCGGAACGCTAGGATTCGGCTTTGCTAGTTCAGCTGACATGGTCATTGGTACCTTCATGGAGTCTCCGCCAGGGGAGTCGTCTCGTCTGCTGAAGGTGGGGGACACTGCACGGTGCCGCATTTCCTTCGCGAGCTGTAGGCAGCAGTTGTCCGATCTGTCACGCTTCCGCGTGATCAAGCTGGAATTGTGAGGCTTTCCCTGCGAGGCTTAGAGGCTTCCACGAGGGCTTTTCCACAGGCTGTCCCACGTGGCCAACTGTGTGGGTGAGAGTCGATCGGGCTTGGATTGAACAGTCGAGGCAGTGGCAGAAACAGGTTTCCCGTGGAATGGACTGAGAGACAGATGTGGGGGACTCTGGGAGGAACATGGTGGCCAACCCGTGGAGTTGCCTCCGTCGCCTTTGCCTGTGGAGAGCGCCCCTCTTGAAATGCGACAGGAGATGGGCTGGAATTCTATTTCCCGACCACGCAGGTAAAGATGCCTACTGCTCCAGTAGCTAGGAGGCGGAGACAGGGGTCTCTGCTGGATGATGGGCGGGAATCTCGTGCTCCTCTGCGAGCGGCAGACCGCGTTTTGTCGAGGAACTTCTGAGGTTGGCAGTAACAGGTGTATGAATGACCCTTTGAGAGTTACCAGATGTTAAGATGTGAGGGCCTCAGACATGATGTCACATGATCTATGACGCCATCAAGATCGGATAATGGGCCTACATCCAGAGCCTGGAGGGAGAGAATGCTTTCTGGAGTTTTCTCGAGTTGGCGGGCAGGCTACATCTCGAGCTTACGACTGGACCTGGCAGGGACCACGGACAACGAAGCATACTGCTGATGGCACCAGGTAATAGCAGGGAAACGTAGCCAAGTCCCGCGTGGTAGGATGCGAAGAAAATGCCTCGGTAGAAGCCTACTTGGAACGGATTCACTATCCCGTCGAAGCCGGGGCTAAGAGACCCTTTGTGCAATCGTGCGAAAAACCTGAGTGTTCCTAAACTCAGCAGTAAGCTAACTGGATCGCTTGGAAGCTTATCCCATTATCTGAGGATGTTAAAAAAAATTCCACATAAACAGAGGATGGGATCTTGGCGGTACTTCTGGAGTCTCGCCAGGGGAGGTCAGTCTCGTCTTCGAGTGGGCATGGTGCGGTGCGCTTTCCTCCCGAGCTGTAAGGCAGCAGTGTCGCGCTTCCTTGGCGTGGATCAAGGATCTGGGGCTTTCCCTCGAGGCTTTCCACCAGGTTATTCCACGAGGCTTTCCCGACAGGGCTGTCCACGTGGCCACCTTGGTGTGCTTTCGAATCGCTCGACTTGAAAGTCGAGCAGGCAGGAAAACCAGCTTTTCTTTCGTGAATGGACTGAGACTCTGCAGGACTCTGGGAATATTGACATGACACTCGAGTTCTGCTCTGACTTTCCTGTGGAGAGCGCCTCCTCTTGAGAATGCGAGCGTGGAACGACTGGGAATTTTTTCGCGAACGCAGGCAGTAAAGGATCCCTCCTTCGAGCTAGGAGGCGGAAACGGGTCTCGCTGGATGTGGGCGGGACTCTCGTGCTTCCTCTCGAGTGGAGACCGGTTTGTCGAGGAACTTCTTGAGTTGCAGTAAGGGTGTGAAGGACCCTTTGGAAGTTCCAGAGTTTAGGTGTGATTAGCCTCAGGACGCCTCAGCGGAAATGGGCCTCATCTCGCCTGGAGGGGAGAAACCTCCTGGATTTTCTCGAGTTGCGGCAGGTGCTCTCGACTTACGACGGGAACCTCAGGGACCCGCTGTGGTGGTCAGGAAAGGCCAGTCCCATGCGAGTTGCTCGAGGCCCTCTCCGGATTCCTCTCCCGTCGATGCCGGGGCCTAAGACCTTGTGTGGAGTCGGTGCCCGGAACCTGAGGATTCCTCTCGCAGTGCTGACATGGATCTTGGGTACTTCTGGAGTCTCCCCAGGGGAGTCAGTCCTCGTCTCGAGTGGGGGCATGCACGTGCACTTTCCTACCGAGCTGTAGCAGCAGTGTCGCGCTTCCCTTCGTCGTGGATCAAGGATCTGTGGCTTTCCCATCAAGGCTTTCCCACGAGGCTTTCCCACAGGGCTGTCCCACGTGCCACCGTGGTGTGAGTCGAATCCTCGGCTGAAAGTCGGGCAGTGTCAGGGAAAACAGGTTTCCCTGGAATGGACTGAGACATCTGGGGGACTCTGGGAATGTGGCACGAACCCTGGAGTTCCTCTCGCCATTTCCTGTGGAGAGCGCCTCCTATTGAGATGCGACGGGAAGCCGGGAATTCTTTCCCGACCACGCAGGGAAAGGATAGCCTCCTCTCGAGCTAGGAGGCGGAAACGGGGCTCCTCTGGTTGTGGGCGGGACTCTCGTGCTTCCTCTCGAGTGGAGTCGGGTATTGTCGAGGGAACTTCTTGAGTTGCAGTCAAGGGTGTGAAGACCCTTTGGAAGTTCCAGAGTTTAGATGTGATTAGCCTCACAGACGCCTCAGTGGAAATGGGCCTCATCTCGCCTGGAGGGGAGAACCTCCTGGATTTTCTCGAGTTGCGGCAGGTGCTCTCGACTTACGACTGGGACATCAGGGACCCGCTCTGGTGGCCTCAGGAAAGGCCAGTCCCCATGCGAGTTGCTCGGGGGCCTCTCGGGTATTCTCTCCCGTCGATGCTGGGGCCTAAGACCTTGTGTGGAAGTCGGTGCCGGAACCTGAGGATTCCTCTGCAGTGCTGACATGGATCCTTGGGGTACTTCTGGAGTCTCCCCAGGGGAGTCAGTCCTCGTCTCGAGTGGGGGACATGCACGTGCGCTTTCCTCCGAGCTGTAGCAGCAGTGTCGCAGCTTCCCTTCGCGTGGATCAAGGGATCTGTGGCTTTCCCTCGAGGCTTTCCCATCGAGGCTTTCCCACGAGGCTTTCCCACAGGGCTGTCCCACGTGCCACTGTGGTGAGAGTCGATCCTTGGATTGAAAGTCGAGGCAGTGCAGGGAAAACAGGTTTCCCTGGAATGGACTGAGACATGTGGGGGACTCTGGGAATGGTGGCACAACCCTGGAGTTCCTCTCGCCTTTCCTGTGGAGAGCGCCTCCTCTTGAAATGCGACAGGAATGCTGGGAATTCTTTCCCGACCACGCAGGGAAAGGATCCCTACTCTCGAGCTAGTAGGCGGAAACGGGTCTCTGCTGGATGTGGGCGGGAATCTCGTGCTTCCTCTCGAGCGGAGACCGGTTTGTCGAGGAACTTCTTGAGTTGCAGTAAAGGAGTGAATGACCCTTTGGAAGTTCCAGATGTTAGATGTGATTAGCCTCCAGACGCCTCAGTGGAAATGGGCCTCATCTCGCCTGGAGGGGAGAACCTTCTGGATTTTCTCGAGTTGCGGCAGGTGCTCTCGACTTACGACTGGGACCTCAGGGACCCGCTCTGGTGGCCTCAGGAAAGGCCAGTCCCCATGCGAGATGCTCGGGGGCCTCTCGGGATTCCTCTCCCGTCGAAGCCGGAGCCTAAGACCTTGTGTGGAATCGGTGCCGGAACCTGAGGATTCCTCTCCAGTGCTGACATGGATCTTGGGGTACTTCTGGAGTCTCCCCAGGGGAGTCAGTCCTCGTCTCGAGTGGGGGCATGCAGGTGCGCTTTCCTCCCGAGCTGTAACAGCAGTGTCGCGCTTCCCTTGGCGTGGATCAAGGGATCTGGGGCTTTCCCTCGAGGCTTTCCCACGAGGTTTTCCCACGAGGCTTTCCCACAGGGCTGTCCCACGTGCCACCTTGGTGTGCGTCGATCCTCGACTTGAAAGTCGAGGCAGTGCAGGGAAAACAGTTTCCCTGGAATGGACTGAGACTTCTGCAGGACTCTGGGAATATTGACATGACACTGGAGTTCGTCTCGACTTTCCTGTGGAGAGCGCCTCCTCTTGAGATGCGAGCGGAACGCCGGGAATTTTTTTCCGACCAGGCAGGGAAAGGATCCCTCCTCTCGAGCTAGGAGGCGGAAACGGGTCTCCGCTGGATGTGGGCGGGACTCTCGTGCTTCCTCTCGAGTGGAGACCGGTTTTTCGAGGAACTTCTTGAGTTGCAGTAAGGGTGTGAAGGACCCTTTGGAAGTTCCAGAGTTTAGGTGTGATTAGCCTCAGGACGCCTCAGCGGAAATGGGCCTCATCTCGCCTGGAGGGCAGAACCTCCTGGATTTTCTCGAGTTGCGGCAGGTGCTCTCGACTTACGACGGGAACCTCAGGGACCCGCTGTGGTGGCGTCAGGAAAGGCCAGTCCCCATGCGAGTTGCTCGAGGCCCTCTCGGGATTCCTCTCCCGTCGATGCAGGGGCCTAAGATCTTGTGTGGAGTCGGTGCCGGAACCTGAGGATTCCTCTCCAGTGCTGACATGGATCTTGGGGTACTTCTGGAGTCTCCCCAGGGGAGTCAGTCCTCGTCTCGAGTGGGGGCATGCACGTGCACTTTCCTACCGAGCTGTAGCAGCAGTGTCGCGCTTCCCTTCGTGTGGATCAAGGGATCTGTGGCTTTCCATCAAGGCTTTCCCACGAGGCTTTCCCACAGTGCTGTCCCACGTGCCACCGTGGTGTGAGTCCAACCCCGGCTAGAAAGTCGGGACAGTGCAGGGAAAACAGGTTTCCCTGGAATGGACTGAGACATCTGGGGGACTCTGGGAATGGTGGCACAACCCTGGAGTTCCTCTCAACATTCCTGTGGAGAGCGCCTCCTCTTGAGATGCGAAGGGAACGCCGGGAATTCTTTCCCGACCACGCAGGGAAAGGATCCCTACTCTCGAGCTAGGAGGCGGAAACGGGTCTCTGCTGGATGTGGGCGGGAATCTCGTGCTTCCTCTCGAGTCGAGACCGGATTTGTCGAGGAACTTCTTGAGTTGCAGTAAAGGAGTGAAAGACCCTTTGGAAGTTCCAGATGTTAGATGCGATTAGCCTCCAGACGCCTCAGCGGAAATGGGCCTCATCTCGCCTGGAGGGGAGAACCTCCTGGATTTTCTCGAGTTGCGGCAGGTGCTCTCGACTTACGACTGGGACCTCAGGGACCCGCTCTGGTGGCCTCAGGAAAGGCCAGTCCCCATGCGAGATGCTCGGGGCCTCTCGGGATTCCTCTCCCGTCGAAGCCGGGGCCTAAGACCTTGTGTGGAATCGGTGCCGGAACCTGAGGATTCCTCTCCAGTGCTGACATGGATCTTGGGGTACTTCTGGAGTCTCCCCAGGGGAGTCAGTCCTCGTCTCGAGTGGGGGCATGCAAGTGCGCTTTCCTCCCGAGCTGTAGCAGCAGTGTCACGCTTCCCTTCGCGTGGATCAAGGATCAGGGCTTTCCCTCGAGGCTTTCCCATGAGGCTTTCCCCACGAGGCTCCACAGGGCTGACAGCCCTGTGGGAAAGCTCGTGGAAAGCCTCATGGGAAAGCCTCGAGGGAAAGCCCTGATCCCTTGATCCACGCGAAGGGAAGCGTGACACTGCTGCTACAGCTCGGGAGGAAAGCGCACTTGCATGCCCCACTCGAGACGAGGACTGACTCCCCTGGGGAGACTCCAGAAGTACCCCAAGATCCATGTCAGCACTGGAGAGGAATCCTCAGGTTCCGGCACCGATTCCACACAAGGTCTTAGGCCCCGGCTTCGACGGGAGAGGAATCCCGAGAGGCCCCCGAGCATCTCGCATGGGGACTGGCCTTTCCTGAGGCCACCAGAGCGGGTCCCTGAGGTCCCAGTCGTAAGTCGAGAGCACCTGCCGCAACTCGAGAAAATCCAGGAGGTTCTCCCCTCCAGGCGAGATGAGGCCCATTTCCGCTGAGGCGTCTGGAGGCTAATCGCATCTAACATCTGGAACTTCCAAAGGGTCTTTCACTCCTTTACTGCAACTCAAGAAGTTCCTCGACAAATCCGGTCTCCGACTCGAGAGGAAGCACGAGATTCCCGCCCACATCCAGCAGAGACCCGTTTCCGCCTCCTAGCTCGAGAGTAGGGATCCTTTCCCTGCGTGGTCGGGAAAGAATTCCCGGCGTTCCCTTCGCATCTCAAGAGGAGGCGCTCTCCACAGGAATGTTGAGAGGAACTCCAGGGTTGTGCCACCATTCCCAGAGTCCCCCAGATGTCTCAGTCCATTCCAGGGAAACCTGTTTTCCCTGCACTGTCCTCGACTTTCTAGCCGGGGTTGGACTCACACCACGGTGGCACGTGGGACAGCACTGTGGGAAAGCCTCGTGGGAAAGCCTTGATGGAAAGCCACAGATCCCTTGATCCACACGAAGGGAAGCGCGACACTGCTGCTACAGCTCGGTAGGAAAGTGCACGTGCATGCCCCCACTCGAGACGAGGACTGACTCCCCTGGGGAGACTCCAGAAGTACCCCAAGATCCATGTCAGCACTGGAGAGGAATCCTCAGGTTCCGGCACCGACTCCACACAAGATCTTAGGCCCCTGCATCGACGGGAGAGGAATCCCGAGAGGGCCTCGAGCAACTCGCATGGGGACTGGCCTTTCCTGACGCCACCACAGCGGGTCCCTGAGGTTCCCGTCGTAAGTCGAGAGCACCTGCCGCAACTCGAGAAAATCCAGGAGGTTCTGCCCTCCAGGCGAGATGAGGCCCATTTCCGCTGAGGCGTCCTGAGGCTAATCACACCTAAACTCTGGAACTTCCAAAGGGTCCTTCACACCCTTACTGCAACTCAAGAAGTTCCTCGAAAAACCGGTCTCCACTCGAGAGGAAGCACGAGAGTCCCGCCCACATCCAGCGGAGACCCGTTTCCGCCTCCTAGCTCGAGAGGAGGGATCCTTTCCCTGCCTGGTCGGAAAAAAATTCCCGGCGTTCCGCTCGCATCTCAAGAGGAGGCGCTCTCCACAGGAAAGTCGAGACGAACTCCAGTGTCATGTCAATATTCCCAGAGTCCTGCAGAAGTCTCAGTCCATTCCAGGGAAACTGTTTTCCCTGCACTGCCTCGACTTTCAAGTCGAGGATCGACGCACACCAAGGTGGCACGTGGGACAGCCCTGTGGGAAAGCCTCGTGGGAAAACCTCGTGGGAAAGCCTCGAGGGAAAGCCCCAGATCCCTTGATCCACGCCAAGGGAAGCGCGACACTGCTGTTACAGCTCGGGAGGAAAGCGCACCTGCATGCCCCCACTCGAGACGAGGACTGACTCCCCTGGGGAGACTCCAGAAGTACCCCAAGATCCATGTCAGCACTGGAGAGGAATCCTCAGGTTCCGGCACCGATTCCACACAAGGTCTTAGGCTCCGGCTTCGACGGGAGAGGAATCCCGAGAGGCCCCCGAGCATCTCGCATGGGGACTGGCCTTTCCTGAGGCCACCAGAGCGGGTCCCTGAGGTCCCAGTCGTAAGTCGAGAGCACCTGCCGCAACTCGAGAAAATCCAGAAGGTTCTCCCCTCCAGGCGAGATGAGGCCCATTTCCACTGAGGCGTCTGGAGGCTAATCACATCTAACATCTGGAACTTCCAAAGGGTCATTCACTCCTTTACTGCAACTCAAGAAGTTCCTCGACAAACCGGTCTCCGCTCGAGAGGAAGCACGAGATTCCCGCCCACATCCAGCAGAGACCCGTTTCCGCCTACCTAGCTCGAGAGTAGGGATCCTTTCCCTGCGTGGTCGGGAAAGAATTCCCAGCATTCCTGTCGCATTTCAAGAGGAGGCGCTCTCCACAGGAAAGGCGAGAGGAACTCCAGGGTTGTGCCACCATTCCCAGAGTCCCCCACATGTCTCAGTCCATTCCAGGGAAACCTGTTTTCCCTGCACTGCCTCGACTTTCAATCCAGAGGATCGACTCACACCACGGTGGCACGTGGGACAGCCCTGTGGGAAAGCCTCGTGGGAAAGCCTCGTGGGAAAGCCTCGAGGGAAAGCCACAGATTCCTTGATCCACGCGAAGGGAAGTGCGACACTGCTGCTACAGCTCGGGAGGAAAGGGCACGTGCATGTCCCCACTCGAGACGAGGACTGACTCCCCTGGGGAGACTCCAGAAGTACCCCAAGGATCCATGTCAGCACTGGCAGAGGAATCCTCAGGTTCCGGCACTGACTCCACACAAGGTCTTAGGCCCCGCATCGACGGGAGAGGAATCCCGAGAGGCCCCGAGCAACTCGCATGGGGACTGGCCTTTCCTGAGGCCACCAGAGCGGGTCCCTGATGTCCCCGTCGTAAGTCGAGAGCACCTGCCGCAACTCGAGAAAATCCAGGAGGTTCTCCCCTCCAGGCGAGATGAGGCCCATTTCCACTGAGGCGTCTCGAGGCTAATCACACCTAAACTCTGGAACTTCCAAAGGGTCCTTCACACCCTTGCTGCAACTCAAGAAGTTCCCCGACATACCCGTCTCCACTCGAGAGGAAGCACGAGAGTCCCGCCCACATCCAGAGGAGCCCCGTTTCCGCCTCCTAGCTCGAGAGGAGGATCCTTTCCCTGCGTGGTCGGGAAAGAATTCCCGGCGTTCCCGTCGCATCTCAAGAGGAGGCGCTCTCCACAGGAAAGGCGAGAGGAACTCCAGGGTCGTGCCACATTCCCAGAGTCCCCCAGATGTCTCAGTCCATTCCAGGGAAACCTGTTTTCCCTACACTGCCTCGACTTTCAAGCCGAGGATCGACTCACACCACGGTGGCACGTGGGACAGCCCTGTGGGAAAGCCTCGTGGGAAAGCCTCATGGGAAAGCCTCGAGGGAAAGCCCCATGATCCCTTGATCCACGCGAAGGGAAGCGTGACACTGCTGCTACAGCTCGGGAGGAAAGCGCACTTGCATGCCCCACTCGAGACGAGGACTGACTCCCCTGGGGAGACTCCAGAAGTACCCCAAGATCCATGTCAGCACTGGAGAGGAATCCTCAGGTTCCGGCACCGATTCCACACAAGGTCTTAGGCCCCGGCTTCGACGGGAGAGGAATCCCGAGAGGCCCCGAGCATCTCGCATGGGGACTGGCCTTTCCTGAGGCCACCAGAGCGGGTCCCTGAGGTCCCAGTCGTAAGTCGAGAGCACCTGCCGCAACTCGAGAAAATCCAGGAGGTTCTCCCCTCCAGGCGAGATGAGGCCCATTTCCGCTGAGGCGTCTGGAGGCTAATCACATCTAACATCTGGAACTTCCAAAGGGTCTTCATCCCTTTACTGCAACTCAAGAAGTTCCTCGACAAACCGGTCTCCACTCGAGAGGAAGCACGAGATTCCCGCCCACATCCAGAGAGACCCGTTTCCGCCTCCTAGCTCGAGAGTAGGGATCCTTTCCCTGCGTGGTCGGGAAAGAATTCCCGGCGTTCCTTCGCATCTCAAGAGGAGGCGCTCTCCACAGGAATGTGAGAGGAACTCCAGGGTTGTGCCACCATTCCCAGAGTCCCCCAGATGTCTCAGTCCATTCCAGGGAAACCTGTTTTCCCTGCACTGTCTCGACTTTCAAGCCGAGGTTGGACTCACACCACGGTGGCACGTGGGACAGCCTGGTGGGAAAGCCTCGTGGGAAAGCTCTGAGGAAAGCCACAGATCCCTTGATCCACGACGAAGGGAAGCGCGACACTGCTGCTACAGCTCGGAGGAAAGTGCACGTGCATGCCCCCACTCGAGACGAGGACTGACTCCCTGGGGAGACTCCAGAAGTACCCCAAGATCCATGTCAGCACTGGAGAGGAATCCTCAGGTTCCGGCACCAGACTCCACACAAGATCTTAGGCCCCTGGCATCGACGGGAGAGGAATCCCGAGAGGGCCTCGAGCAACTCGCATGGGGACTGGCCTTTCCTGAGGCCACCAGAGCGGGTCCCTGAGGTTCCCGTCGTAAGTCGAGAGCACCTGCCGCAACTCGAGAAAATCCAGGAGGTTCTCCCTCCAGGCGAGATGAGGCCCATTTCCGCTGAGGCGTCTCGAGGCTAATCAATCTAACATCTGGAACTTCCAAAGGGTCCTTCACACCCTTGCTGCAACTCAAGAAGTTCCCCGACATACCCGTCTCCACTCGAGAGGAAGCACGAGAGTCCCGCCCACATCCAGAGGAGACCCCGTTTCCGCCTCTAGCTCGAGAGGAGGGATCCTTTCCCTGCGTGGTCGGGAAAGAATTCCCGGCGTTCCCGTCGCATCTCAAGAGGAGGCGCTCTCCACAGGAAAGGCGAGAGGAACTCCAGGGTCGTGCCACCATTCCCAGAGTCCCCAGATGTCTCAGTCCATTCCAGGGAAACCTGTTTTCCCTGCACTGCCTCGACTTTCAAGCCGAGGATCGACTCACACCACGGTGGCACGTGGGACAGCCCTGTGGGAAAGCCTCGTGGGAAGCTCGTGGGAAAGCCTCGAGGGAAAGCCACAGATCCCTTGATCCACGCGAAGGGAAGCGTGACACTGCTGCTACAGCTCGGGAGGAAAAGCGCACGTGCATGCCCCACTCGAGACGAGGACTGGACTCCCCTGGGGAGACTCCAGAAGTACCCAAGATCCATGTCAGCACTGGAGAGGAATCCTCAGGTTCCGGCACTGACTCCACACAAGGTCTTAGGCCCAGCATCGACGGAGAGGAATCCCGAGAGGCCCCCGAGCAACTCGCATGGGGACTGGCCTTTCCTGAGGCCACCAGAGCGGGTCCCTGAGGTCCCCGTCGTAAGTCGAGAGCACCTGCCGCAACTCGAGAAAATCCAGGAGGTTCTCCCTCCAGGCGAGATGAGGCCCATTTCCGCTGAGGCGTCTCGAGGCTAATCACACTCTAAACTCTGGAACTTCCAAAGGGTCCTTCACACCCTTGCTGCAACTCAAGAAGTTCCCCGACATACCGTCTCCACTCGAGAGGAAGCACGAGAGTCCCGCCCAATCCAGAGGAGCCCCGTTTCCGCCTCCTAGCTCGAGAGGAGGGATCCTTTCCCTGCGTGGTCGGGAAAGAATTTCCCGGCGTTCCCGTCGCATCTCAAGAGGAGGCGCTCTCCACAGGAAAGGCGAGAGGAACTCCAGGGTCGTGCCACCATTCCCAGAGTCCCCAGATGTCTCAGTCCATTCCAGGGAAACCTGTTTTCCCTGCACTGCCTCGACTTTCAAGCGAGGATCGACTCACACCACGGTGGCACGTGGACAGCCCTGTGGGAAAGCCTCGTGGGAAAGCCTCGTGGGAAAGCCTCGAGGGAAAGCCACAGATCCCTTGATCCACGCGAAGGGAAGCGTGACACTGCTGCTACAGCTCGGAGGAAAGCGCACGTGCATGCCCCACTCGAGACGAGGACTGACTCCCTGGGGAGACTCCAGAAGTACCCCAAGATCCATGTCAGCACTGGAGAGGAATCCTCAGGTTCCGGCACCGACTCCACACAAGGTCTTAGGCCCCGGCATCGACGGGAGAGGAATCCGAGAGGCCCCCGAGCAACTCGCATGGGGACTGGCCTTTCCTGAGGCCACCAGAGCGGGTCCCTGAGGTCCCGTCGTAAGTCGAGAGCACCTGCCGCAACTCGAGAAAATCCAGGAGGTTCTCCCCTCCAGGCGAGATGAGGCCCATTTCCGCTGAGGCGTCTCGAGGCTAATCACATCTAACTCTGGAACTTCCAAAGGGTCCTTCACACCCTTGCTGCAACTCAAGAAGTTCCTCGACATACCCGTCTCCACTCGAGAGGAAGCACGAGAGTCCCGCCACATCCAGAGGAGCCCGTTTCCGCCTCCTAGCTCGAGAGGAGGGATCCTTTCCCTGCGTGGTCGGGAAAGAATTCCCGCGTTCCGTCGCATCTCAAGAGGAGGCGCTCTCCACAGGAAAGGCGAGAGGAACTCCAGGGTCGTGCCACCATTCCCAGAGTCCCCCAGATGTCTCAGTCCATTCCAGGGAAACCTGTTTTCCCTGCACTGCCTCGACTTTCAAGCCGAGGATCGACTCACACCACGGTGGCACGTGGGACAGCCTGTGGGAAAGCCTCGTGGGAAAGCCTCGAGGGAAAGCCACAGATCCCTTGATCCACGCGAAGGGAAGCGCGACACTGCTGTACAGCTCGGAGGAAAGCGCACGTGCATGCCCCCACTCGAGACGAGGACTGACTCCCCTGGGGAGACTCCAGAAGTACCCAAGATCCATGTCAGCACTGGAGAGGAATCCTCAGGTTCCGGCACCGACTCCACACAAGATCTTAGGCCCCGCATCGACGGGAGAGGAATCCGAGAGGCCCCGAGCAACTCGCATGGGGACTGGCCTTTCCTGAGGCCACCAGAGCGGGTCCCTGAGGTCCCGTCGTAAGTCGAGAGCACCTGCCGCAACTCGAGAAAATCCAGGAGGTTCTCCCTCCAGGCGAGATGAGGCCCATTTCCGCTGAGGCGTCTCGAGGCTAATCACATCCTAACATCTGGAACTTCCAAAGGGTCCTTCACACCCTTGCTGCAACTCAAGAAGTTCCCCGACATACCGGTCTCCACTCGAGAGGAAGCACGAGAGTCCCGCCCACATCCAGAGGAGCCCCGTTTCCGCCTCCTAGCTCGAGAGGAGGGATCCTTTCCCTGCGTGGTCGGGAAAGAATTCCCGCGTTCCCGTCGCATCTCAAGAGGAGGCGCTCTCCACAGGAAAGGCGAGAGGAACTCCAGGGTCGTGCCACCATTCCAGAGTCCCCAGATGTCTCAGTCCATTCCAGGGAAACTGTTTTCCCTGCACTGCCTCGACTTTCAAGCCGAGGATCGACTCACACCACGGTGGCACGTGGGACAGCCCTGTGGAAGCCTCGTGGGAAAAGCCTCGTGGGAAAGCCTCGAGGGAAAGCCCAGATCCCTTGATCCACGCGAAGGGAAGCGTGACACTGCTGCTACAGCTCGGGAGGAAAGCGCACGTGCATGCCCCCACTCGAGACGAGGACTGACTCCCCTGGGGAGACTCCAGAAGTACCCCAAGATCCATGTCAGCACTGGAGAGGAATCCTCAGGTTCCGGCACGACTCCACACAAGGTCTTAGGCCCAGCATCGACGGGAGAGGAATCCCGAGAGGCCCCGAGCAACTCGCATGGGACTGGCCTTTCCTGAGGCCACCAGAGCGGGTCCCTGAGGTCCCGTCGTAAGTCGAGAGCACCTGCCGCAACTCGAGAAAATCCAGGAGGTTCTCCCCTCCAGGCGAGATGAGGCCCATTTCCGCTGAGGCGTCTCGAGGCTAATCACATCTAAACTCTGGAACTTCCAAAGGGTCCTTCACACCCTTGCTGCAACTCAAGAAGTTCCCCGACATACCCGTCTCCACTCGAGAGGAAGCACGAGAGTCCCGCCCACATCCAGAGGAGCCCCGTTTCCGCCTCCTAGCTCGAGAGGAGGGATCCTTTCCCTGCGTGGTCGGGAAAGAATTCCCGGCGTTCCCGTCGCATCTCAAAGGAGGCGCTCTCCACAGGAAAGGCGAGAGGAACTCCAGGGTCGTGCCACCATTCCCAGAGTCCCCCAGATGTCTCAGTCCATTCCAGGGAAACCTGTTTTCCCTGCACTGCCTCGACTTTCAAGCCGAGGATCGACTCACACCACGGTGGCACGTGGGACAGCCCTGTGGGAAAGCCTCGTGGGAAAGCCTCATGGAAAGCTCGAGGGAAAGCCACAGATCCCTTGATCCACGCGAAGGGAAGCGTGACACTGCTGCTACAGCTCGGGAGGAAAGCGCACGTGCATGCCCCCACTCGAGACGAGGACTGACTCCCTGGGGAGACTCCAGAAGTACCCCAAGATCCATGTCAGCACTGGAGAGGAATCCTCAGGTTCCGGCACCGACTCCACACAAGGTCTTAGGCCCCGGCATCGACGGGAGAGGAATCCCGAGAGGCCCGAGCAACTCGCATGGGGACTGGCCTTTCCTGAGGCCACCAGAGCGGTCCCTGAGGTCCCGTCGTAAGTCGAGAGCACCTGCCGCAACTCGAGAAAATCCAGGAGGTTCTCCCCTCCAGGCGAGATGAGGCCATTTCCGCTGAGGCGTCTGGAGGCTAATCACATCTAACATCTGGAACTTCCAAAGGGTCTTCACACCTTGCTGCAACTCAAGAAGTTCCCCGACATAACCCGTCTCCACTCGAGAGGAAGCACGAGAGTCCCGCCCACATCCAGCAGGAGACCCGTTTCCGCCTCCTAGCTCGAGAGGAGGGATCCTTTCCCTGCGTGGTCGGGAAAGAATTCCCGGCGTTCCCTTCGCATCTCAAGAGGAGGCGCTCTCCACAGGAAAGGCGAGAGGAACTCCAGGGTCTGTGCCACCATTCCCAGAGTCCCCCAGATGTCTCAGTCCATTCCAGGGAAACCTGTTTTCCCTGCACTGCCTCGACTTTCAAGCCGAGGATCGACTCACACCACGGTGGCACGTGGGACAGCCCTGTGGGAAAGCCTCGTGGGAAAGCCTCGTGGGAAAGCCTCGAGGGAAAGCCACAGATCCTTGATCCACGCGAAGGGAAGCGCGACACTGCTGCTACAGCTCGGGAGGAAAGCGCACGTGCATGCCCCCACTCGAGACGAGGACTGACTCCCCTGGGGAGACTCCAGAAGTACCCCAAGATCCATGTCAGCACTGGAGAGGAATCCTCAGGTTCCGGCACCGACTCCACACAAGTCTTAGGCCCCGGCATCGACGGGAGAGGAATCCCGAGAGGCCCCGAGCAACTCGCATGGGGACTGGCCTTTCCTGAGGCCACCAGAGCGGGTCCCTGAGTCCCGTCGTAAGTCGAGAGCACCTGCCGCAACTCGAGAAAATCCAGGAGGTTCTCCCCTCCAGGCGAGATGAGGCCCATTTCCGCTGAGGCGTCTCGAGGCTAATCACATCTAACATCTGGAACTTCCAAAGGGTCCTTCACACCCTTGCTGCAACTCAAGAAGTTCCCCGACATACCCGTCTCCACTCGAGAGGAAGCACGAGAGTCCCGCCCACATCCAGAGGAGCCCCGTTTCCGCCTCCTAGCTCGAGAGGAGGGATCCTTTCCTGCGTGGTCGGGAAAGAATTCCCGGCGTTCCGTCGCATCTCAAGAGGAGGCGCTCTCCACAGGAAAGGCGAGAGGAACTCCAGGGTCGTGCCACCATTCCCAGAGTCCCCAGATGTCTCAGTCCATTCCAGGGAAACCTGTTTTCCCTGCACTGCCTCGACTTTCAAGCCGAGGATCGACTCACACCACGGTGGCACGTGGGACAGCCCTGTGGGAAAGCCTCGTGGGAAAGCCTCGAGGGAAAGCCACAGATCCCTTGATCCACGCGAAGGGAAGCGTGACACTGCTGCTACAGCTCGGGAGGAAAGCGCACGTGCATGCCCCACTCGAGACGAGGACTGACTCCCCTGGGGAGACTCCAGAAGTACCCCAAGATCCATGTCAGCACTGGAGAGGAATCCTCAGGTTCCGGCACGACTCCACACAAGGTCTTAGGCCCCGGCATCGACGGGAGAGGAATCCCGAGAGGCCCCGAGCAACTCGCATGGGGACTGGCCTTTCCTGAGGCCACCAGAGCGGGTCCTGAGGTCCCCGTCGTAAGTCGAGAGCACCTGCCGCAACTCGAGAAAATCCAGGAGGTTCTCCCCTCCAGGCGAGATGAGGCCCATTTCGCTGAGGCGTCTCGAGGCTAATCACACTCTAACCTCTGGAACTTCCAAAGGGTCCTTCACACCTTGCTGCAACTCAAGAAGTTCCCCGACATACCCGTCTCCACTCGAGAGGAAGCACGAGAGTCCCGCCCACATCCAGAGGAGCCCCGTTTCCGCCTCCTAGCTCGAGAGGAGGGATCCTTTCCTGCGTGTCGGGAAAGAATTCCGCGTTCCCGTCGCATCTCAAGAGGAGGCGCTCTCCACAGGAAAGGCGAGAGGAACTCCAGGGTCGTGCCACCATTCCCAGAGTCCCCCAGATGTCTCAGTCCATTCCAGGGAAACCTGTTTTCCCTGCACTGCCTCGACTTTCAAGCGAGGATCGACTCACACCACGGTGGCACGTGGGACAGCCCTGTGGGAAAGCCTCGTGGGAAAGCCTCGTGGAAAGCCTCGAGGGAAAGCCACAGATCCCTTGATCCACGCGAAGGGAAGCGTGACACTGCTGCTACAGCTCGGGAGGAAAGCGCACGTGCATGCCCCACTCGAGACGAGGACTGACTCCCCTGGGGAGACTCCAGAAGTACCCAAGATCCATGTCAGCACTGGAGAGGAATCCTCAGGTTCCGGCACCGACTCCACACAAGGTCTTAGGCCCAGCATCGATCGGGAGAGGAATCCCGAGAGGCCCCCGAGCAACTCGCATGGGACTGGCCTTTCCTGAGGCCACCAGAGCGGGTCCCTGAGGTCCCCGTCGTAAGTCGAGAGCACCTGCCGCAACTCGAGAAAATCCAGGAGGTTCTCCCCTCCAGGCGAGATGAGGCCCATTTCCACTGAGGCGTCTCGAGGCTAATCACACCTAACCTCTGGAATTCCAAAGGGTCCTTCACACCCTTGCTGCAACTCAAGAAGTTCCCCGACATACCCGTCTCCACTCGAGAGGAAGCACGAGAGTCCCGCCCACATCCAGAGGAGCCCCGTTTCCGCCTCCTAGCTCGAGAGGAGGATTCCTTTCCCTGCGTGGTCGGGAAAGAATTCCCGGCGTTCCGTCGCATCTCAAGAGGAGGCGCTCTCCACAGGAAAGCGAGAGGAACTCCAGGGTCGTGCCACCATTCCCAGAGTCCCCCAGATGTCTCAGTCCATTCCAGGGAAACCTGTTTTCCCTGCACTGCCTCGACTTTCAAGCCGAGGATCGACTCACACCACGGTGGCACGTGGACAGCCCTGTGGAAAGCCTCGTGGGAAAGCCTCGTGGGAAAGCTCGAGGGAAAGCACAGATCCCTTGATCCACGCGAAGGGAAGCGCGACACTGCTGCTACAGCTCGGGAGGAAAGCGCACGTGCATGCCCCCACTCGAGACGAGGACTGACTCCCCTGGGGAGACTCCAGAAGTACCCCAAGATCCATGTCAGCACTGGAGAGGAATCTCAGGTTCCGGCACCTGACTCCACACAAGGTCTTAGGCCCGGCATCGACGGGAGAGGAATCCCGAGAGGCCCCCGAGCAACTCGCATGGGGACTGGCCTTTCCTGAGGCCACCAGAGCGGGTCCCTGAGGTCCCCGTCGTAAGTCGAGAGCACCTGCCGCAACTCCGAGAAAATCCAGGAGGTTCTCCCCTCCAGGCGAGATGAGGCCCATTTCCGCTGAGGCGTCTCGAGGCTAATCACATCTAACATCTGGAACTTCCAAAGGGTCCTTCACACCCTTGCTGCAACTCAAGAAGTTCCCCCGACATACCCGTCTCCACTCGAGAGGAAGCACGAGAGTCCCGCCCACATCCAGAGGAGCCCGTTTCCGCCTCCTAGCTCGAGAGGAGGGATCCTTTCCCTGCGTGGTCGGGAAAGAATTCCCGGCGTTCCGTCGCATCTCAAGAGGAGGCGCTCTCCACAGGAAAGGCGAGAGGAACTCCAGGGTCGTGCCACCATTCCCAGAGTCCCCCAGATGTCTCAGTCCATTCCAGGGAAACCTGTTTTCCCTGCACTGCCTCGACTTTCAAGCCGAGGATCGACTCACACCACGGTGGCACGTGGGACAGCCCTGTGGGAAAGCCTCGTGGGAAAAGCCTCGTGGAAAGCCTCGAGGGAAAGCCACAGATCCCTTGATCCACGCGAAGGAAGCGTGACACTGCTGCTACAGCTCGGTGAGGAAAGCGCACGTGCATGCCCCCACTCGAGACGAGGACTGACTCCCCTGGGGAGACTCCAGAAGTACCCCAAGATCCATGTCAGCACTGGAGAGGAATCCTCAGGTTCCGGCACCGACTCCACACAAGGTCTTAGGCCCCGGCATCGACGGGAGAGGAATCCCGAGAGGCCCCCGAGCAACTCGCATGGGGACTGGCCTTTCCTGAGGCCACCAGAGCGGGTCCCTGAGGTCCCGTCGTAAGTCGAGAGCACCTGCCGCAACTCGGAGAAAATCCAGGAGGTTCTCCCCTCCAGGCGAGATGAGGCCCATTTCCGCTGAGGCGTCTCGAGGCTAATCACACCTAACCTCTGGAACTTCCAAAGGGTCCTTCACACCCTTGCTGCAACTCAAGAAGTTCCCCGACATACCCGTCTCCACTCGGAGGAAGCACGAGAGGTTCCGCCCACATCCAGAGGAGCCCCGTTTCCGCCTCCTAGCTCGAGAGGAGGGATCCTTTCCCTGCGTGGTCGGGAAAGAATTCCCGGCGTTCCCGTCGCATCTCAAGAGGAGGCGCTCTCCACAGGAAAGGCGAGAGGAACTCCAGGGTCGTGCCACCATTCCCAGAGTCCCCCAGATGTCTCCAGTCCATTCCAGGGAAACCTGTTTTCCCTGCACTGCCTCGACTTTCAAGCCGAGGATCGACTCACACCACGGTGGCACGTGGGACAGCCCTGTGGGAAAGCCTCGTGGGAAAGCCTCGTGGGAAAGCCTCGAGGGAAAGCCACAGATCCCTTGATCCACGCGAAGGGAAGCGTGACACTGCTGCTACAGCTCGGGAAGGAAAGCGCACGTGCATGCCCCACTCGAGACGAGGACTGACTCCCCTGGGAGACTCCAGAAGTACCCCAAGATCCATGTCAGCACTGGAGAGGAATCCTCAGGTTTCCAGGCACCGACTCCACACAAGGATCTTAGGCCCCGGCATCGACGGGGAGAGGAATCCCGAGAGGCCCCGAGCAACTCGCATGGGGACTGGCCTTTCCTGAGGCCACCAGAGCGGGTCCCTGAGGTCCCCGTCGTAAGTCGAGAGCACCTGCCGCAACTCCGAGAAAATCCAGGAGGTTCTCCCCTCCAGGCGAGATGAGGCCCATTTCCGCTGAGGCGTCTCGAGGCTAATCACATCTAACCTCTGGAACTTCCAAAGGTCCTTCACACCCTTGCTAGCAACTCAAGAATTCCCCGACATATCCGTCTCCACTCGAGAGGAAGCACGAGAGTTCCCGCCCACATCCAGCAGGAGCCCCGTTTCCGCCTCCTAGCTCGAGAGGAGGGATCCTTTCCCTGCGTGGTCGGGAAAGAATTCCCGGCGTTCCCGTCGCATCTCAAGAGGAGGCGCTCTCCACAGGAAAGGTGAGAGGAACTCCAGGGTCGTGCCACCATTCCCAGAGTCCCCCAGATGTCTCAGTCCATTCCAGGGAAAACCTGTTTTCCCTGCACTGCCTCGACTTTCAAGCCGAGGTGACTCACACCACGGTGGCACGTGGGACAGCACTGTGGGAAAGCCTCGTGGGAAAGCCTCGAGGGAAGCCACAGATCCCTTGATCCACCGAAGGGAAGCGCTGACACTGCTGCTACAGCTCGGGTAGGAAAGTGCACGTGCATTGCCCCCACTCGAGACGAGGACTGACTCCCCTGGGAGACTCCAGAAGTACCCCAAGATCCATGTCAGCACTGGAGAGGAATCCTCAGGTTCCGGCACCGACTCCACACAAGATCTTAGGCCCCTGCATCGACGGGAGAGGAATCCGAGAGGCCCCGAGCAACTCGCATGGGGACTGGCCTTTCCTGAGGCCACCAGAGCGGGTCCCTGAGGTCCCGTCGTCATAAGTCGGAGCACCTGCCGCAACTCGAGAAAATCCAGGAGGTTCTCCCCTCCAGGCGAGATGAGGCCCATTTCCGCCTGAGGCGTCTGAGGCTAATCACACCTAACCTCTGGAACTTCCAAAGGTCCTTCACACCCTTGCTGCAACTCAAGAAGTTCCCCGACATACCCGTCTCCACTCGAGAGGAAGCACGAGAGTCCCGCCCACATCCAGAGGAGCCCGTTTCCGCTCCTAGCTCGAGAGGAGGGATCCTTTCCCTGCGTGGTTCGGGAAAGAATTCCCGGCGTTCCCGTCGCATCTCAAGAGGAGGGCGCTCTCCACAGGAAGGCGAGAGGAAACTCCAGGGTCGTGCCACCATCCCAGAGTTCCCCCAGATGTCTCAGTCCATTCCAGGGAAACCTGTTTTCCCTGCACTGCCTCGACTTTCAAGCCGAGGATCGACTCACACCACGGTGGCACGTGGGACAGCCCTGTGGGAAAGCCTCGTGGGAAAGCCTCGATGGAAAGCTCGACGGGAAAGCCATCAGATCCCTTGATCCACGCGAGGGAAGGCATGACACTGCTGCTACAGCTCGGAGAGGAAAGCGCACGTGCATGCCCCCACTTCGAGACGAGGACTGACTTCCCCTGGGGAGACTCCAGAAGTACCCAAGATCCATGTCAGCACTGGAGAGGATCCTCAGGTTTCAGCACTGACTCCAACACAAAGGATCTTTAGGCCCCATGCATCGACGGGAGAGGAATCCCGAGAGGCCCCGCGAGCAACTCGCATGGGGACTGGCCTTTCCTGAGGCCACCAGAGCGGGTCCCTGAGGTCCCCGTCGTAAGGTCGAGAGCACCTGCCGCAACTCGAGAAAATCCAGGAGGTTCTCCCCTCCAGGCGAGATGAGGCCCATTTCCGCTGAGGCGTCTCGAGGCTAATCCACTAAATCTGGAACTTCCAAAGGGTCTTTCACATCCTTACTGCAACTCAAGAAGTTCCCGACAAACCGGTCTCCACTCGAGAGGAAGCACGAGAGTCCCGCCCACATCCAGCAGAGACCCCGTTTCCGCTCCTAGCTCGAGAGGAGGGATCCTTTCCCCTGCGTGGTCGGAAAAAAATTCCCGGCGTTCCGCTCGCATCTCAAGAGGAGGCGCTCTCCACAGGAAAGTCGAGACGAACTCCAGTGTCATGTCAATCATTCCAGAGTCCTGCCAGAAGTCTCAGTCCATTCCAGGGAAACTGTTTTCCCTGCACTGCCTCGACTTTCAAGTCGAGGATCGACGCACACCAAGGTGGCACGTGGGACAGCCTGTGGGAAAGCCTCGTGGGAAAAGCCTCGTGGGAAAGCCTCGAGGGAAAGCCACCAGATCCCTTGATCCACGCAGAAGGGAAGCGTGACACTGCTGCTGCAGCTCGGGAGGAAAGCGCACGTGCATGCCCCCACTCGAGACGAGACTGACTCCCCTGGGAGACTCCAGAAGTACCCCAAGATCCATGTCAGCACTGGCAGAGGAATCCTCAGGTTCCGGCACCGACTCCACACAAGGTCTTAGGCCCCGCGCATCGACGGGAGAAGGAATCCCGAGAGGCCCCGAGCAACTCGCATTGGGGACTGGCCTTTCCTGAGGCCACCAGAGCGGGTCCCTGACGGTCCCCGTCGTAAGTCGAGAGCCACCTGCCGCAACTCGAGAAAATCCAGGAGGTTCTCCCCTCCAGGCGAGATGAGGCCCATTTCCTCTGAGGCGTCTCGGAGGCTAATCACATCTAAACTCTGGAACTTCCAAAGGGTCATTCACTCCTTTACTGCAACTCAAGAAGTTCCTCGACAAACCGGTCTCCGCTCGAGAGGAAGCACGAGATTCCCGCCCACATCCAGCAGAGGCCCGTTTCCGCCTCCCTAGCTCGAGAGTAGGGATCCTTTCCCTGCGTGGTCGGGAAAGAATTCCCAGCATTCCTGTCGCATTTCAAGAGGAGGCGCTCTCCACAGGAAAGGCGAGAGAACTCCAGGGTTGTGCCACCATTCCCAGAGTCCCCCACATGTCTCAGTCCATTCCAGGGAAACCTGTTTTCCTGCACTGCCTCGACTTTCAATCCAAGGATCGACTCTCACCACAGTGGCACGTGGGACAGCCCTGTGGGAAAGCCTCGTGGGAAAGCCTCGCAGCGGCTAAATGCACCAGATTCGCTTGATTCGGCACGAACCCGAAGGAAGTGCGACACTGCTGCCCCTACAGCTCGGAACGGAAAGCGGCACGTGCATGTCCCCACTCGAGCACCGAGGGACTGACTCCCCTGAGGGGCAGACTCAGAAGACCCGAAAGCGACCATGTCAGCACTGCGCAGGAGGAATCCTCAGCCGTTTCCGGACACTCGACTCCACACAACCGGTTTTTAGCCCTAGCATCGACGGGAGCAGAAACCCGGAAAAAGAGCTTCACCGAGCCAACTCGCTAATGGGCGGACTCGCCTTCCGCAGGCCACCAGCAGCGGTCCCTGCATGTCCCCGTCGTAAGTGGAGAGCACCATGCCCGCAAACACTGAGAAAACTCCAGGAGCGTTTCCCCTCCTTATTCGAGATTGAGGCGCCCATTTCCACTGAGGCGTCTTTGCAGGCTAAATCACACCTAAACTCTGGATACTTCCAAAGGGTCCTTTCACACCCTTGATGCAACTCTTAAGAAGTTCCGCCGACATTACGCCGACTCCCAACTCGAGAGGAGCACGAGAGTCCCGCCCCACAACCAGAGGACCCCTCGTTTCCTCCCATCCAGCTCGCTAGAGGAGGCTTCCCGTTTCCCTGCTGTGGTCGGGAAACGAATTCCCGCGCCTTCCCGCGCTCGCCATCTCAATAGGAGGCGGCTTCTCCAACACGGAAAGGCCAGAGGAACTCCAGCGCGGTCCTGCCACATTCCAGAGTTCCCCCCAGATGTCTCAGGTCCATTCCAGGAAACCTTTTTCCTACACCTGCTGTCGACTTTCAAGCGAGGATCGACTCACACCACGGTGGAGCCACGTGTGCGACAGCCTGTGGAGAAAGCCTCCGTTGGGAAAGCCTCATCTGGAAAGCCTCGATGGAAAGCCCTGATCCCTTGATCCACGGCGAAGGGAAGCGTGACACTGCTGCCTAGCAGCTCGGGAGGAAACGCGCACGTTGCATGCCCACTCGAGAGCAGGACTGACTCCCTGGCGGAGACTCCAGAAGTACCCCAGCCAGTTCCATGTCAGGCCACTGGAGAGAATCCTCAGTCCAGGCATCCGATCTCGCCACACAAGGTCTTAGGCCCCGGCTTCGACGGAGAGGGTAATCCCGAGCGAGGCCCCCCGAGCATTCTCGGCATGCGGGACTGGCCATATTCCTCAGGCCCACCAGACGGTTCGCTGAGGGTCCCCAGTCGTAAGTCGACGAGCACCTGCCGCCAACTCGAGAAAATCCAGGAGGTTCTCCCCTCCAGGCCGAGATTGAGGCCCATTTCCGCTGAGCTGCGTCTGGAGGGCTATCGCATCTAACGATCTGGAACTTGCCAAAGGGTCTTTCATCCTTAGCTGGCCACTCAAGAAGTTCCTCGCAAATCGGTCTCGACTGCGAGCGGAAGGCACGAGATTCCGCGCCCACATCCAGCAGAGACACCGTTTCCGCCTCGCTAGCCTCGAGAGTAGGGTCCTTTTGCCTGCTCGTGGTCCGAAAGAATTCCCGGGCGTTCCTTCGCATCTCAAGAGGAGGCGCTCTCCACAGGAATGTTGAGAGAACTCCAGGGTTGTGCCACCCATTCCCAGAAGTCCCACGATGTTCTCAGTCCATTCCTAGGGCGAACCTGTTTTCCCCTGCCCAGTTCCCGACTTTCTAGCCGGGGTTGCGACCTCACAGCAACCGGTGGGCACGTGGGACGCACTGTGGAAAGCCCTCGTGGGAAAAAAGCCTTGATGGAAAGCCACCAGATCCTTGCATCCACACGAAGGGTGAAGCGCAGACACTGCTCTGGCTACAGCCTCTGGTTAGCGAAGTGCAGCGTGCATGCCCCCACCGAGACGAGAGACATGACTCCCGCTGGGCGAGAGCTCCACACGAAGCTACCCAAGATCCATGCTCAGCACTGCGATGAGGAATCCTGCAGGTTCCGGCGCCGACTCCACAACAGAGATGCTTAGGCCCCCTGCATCGACGGGCAGGAATCCGCGATGAGGGCCTCGAGCAACTCGATGGGGACTGCGCCTTTCTGACGGCCACCCAGCGGGTCCCTGAGGTTCCGCGTCGTACAAGTCGAGAGCGAGTGCCGCAACTCGAGAAAATCAGGAGGTCTGCCCTCCAGGCCGAGATATGAGGCGCCATTTGCTCCCTGAGGCGTCCTGCAGGGCTCAATCACACCTAAAGACTCTGGAACTTCCAATAAGGGTCCTTCACACGCCTTACTGCAACTCAAGAACGTTCCTCAAAAACCGGTCCTCCCACTCGAGAGAAGCACGAGAGTCCGGCCCACATCCCAGCGGAGACCCGGTTTCCAGCTGCTCCTAGCTCGAGAGGAGGGATCTTCGCCTGCCTGGTCGGAAAAAAATTCCGGCCGGCGCTCATACACGCGCATCTCAAGAGGAGCCGCGCTCTCCAACAGGATAGTCAGACGAAACTCCGTGTCATGTCAATATTCCCAGAGCGCTGTTCCAGCAAGTCTTCAGTCCATTCCAAGCGGAAACTGTATTTCCCTGCACTGCCTCGACTTCAAAGTCCGAGGATCGACCACACCAAGGTGCGCCGTCTGGACAGCCCGTGTGGGAAAGGCCCGTTGGGAAAACCTCGTGGCGATAGCCTCGAGCGGAATAGCCCCAGATCCCTTGATCCAGCCCAAGGGCAATGCGCCAGACACTGCCTTTTACAGAGCTGCGGTGAGGAAAGCGCACTGACGCAGCCCCCTACTGCGAGATCGAGGACTGACTCCCCCTGGGGAGACTTCCAATGAAGTACCCAAGGATGCATTGTGCAGCACTGCCGAGAGGCAATACCTCAGGTTTCCGGCCACCGGATTCCACACAAGGTGTTATGGCTCGCGGCCTTCGACGGGAGGGACATCCCGGAGAGGCCCCCGAGCATCTCGCATGGGACTGGCCTTCCTGAGGCCACCAGAGCGGGCTACCCCTGACGGTCCCAGTCGTTAAGTCGAGAGCCACCTGCCGCAACTCGCGAAAATTACCAGAAGGTTCTCCCCTCCAGGCGAGCTATGAGGCCCATTTCCACTGAGGCCGTCTGGAGGGCTCAATCAGCATCTAACATCCTGCGACTTTCCAAAGGCCGGTCATTTCACCTCCTTGTTACACTGCAACTCAAAGAAGTTCCTCGACAACACCGGTCTCCGCTCGAGCAGGAAGCACGAGCATTCCCGCCCACATCCAGCAGAGACCGTTTCGCCTCTACTAGCTCTGCAGAGTAGGGATCCTTTCCCCGTGCGCTGGTCGGAAGATATTCCCAGCGGAATTGCCTGTCGCATTTCAGAGGAGCGCTCTCCACAGGAAAGCGCGGAGCGAACTGCCATGCGGTCTGCTCGCCACATTCCCAGAGTCCCCCACATGTCTCCAGCCATTCCAGGGAAACCTGTTATTCCCTGCCTGCCTCGCTTTGCAATCAAGGATGCGACCTCTCACCACAGTCGGCACGTGGGACAGCCCTGTGGGAAAGCGCTCGTGGGGAAGCCTCGTGGAACAAGGCCTCGAGGGCAAAGCCACAGATTTCCTTGATGCACGCGAAGGGCAAGTGCCCGACACTGCTGCTGACAGCTCGAAGGAAAGGGCAACGTGCATCTCCCACTCGAGAACGAGGACTGACTCCCGCTTGGGGACTCCAGAAGTACCCCAAGGCAACGGCATGTCAGCACTGCATGAGGAATCCTCAGCGTTCGGGCACCGATTCCACACAAGGTTTTAGGCTGCCTCGCTATCGCGGGAGCGCGAACTCCAGAGAGGCCTCCGCAGCATCTCGCAGCGGGGACTGGCTTTCCCTGAGGGCGCACCAGAGGCGGCGTCCCTATGGTCGCAGTCGCAAGTCGAGAGCACCTGCCGGCAACTCAGAGAAAATCCAGAGACAGGTTCTTCCGCCTCGGCAGTTCGAGATGAGGCCCATTCGCACTGAGGCGTCTCGTAGGCTATCAGCACTAAACATCTCGGCAACTTCAAAGGGTTCCTTCACACTCTTGACTGCAACTCAAAGTTCCGCAAACCCGTCGTTCGCCGACGCCATCGCGAGAGGAAGCCACCGAGATGTCCCGCCCACATAGCCAGGTAGACGCGCGGTTTCCGCCTACTAGCTCGAGAGTAGGGTCCTTTCCCTGGCGTGGTCGGAACAAATTCCCGGCGTTCCCGTCGCATTTGCAAGAGGAGGCGCTTCTCTCCAGCAGGCAAAGGGCGGAGAGGAATTCCAGCGGTGTGCGACCACATCCAGCCCCAACGATGCCTCTCAGTCCGATTCGCAGGGAACTGTTTCTGCCTGCACTGTCCCGACTTTCTAAATCCGGAGGATTCGACTCACACCACATCGGTGGCACGTGGGACGCCACTGTGGGAAAGCTCGTGGGAAGCTCATGAGCCTCAGGAAAGCCCACAGATCCCTTTGATGCCAAGCGAAGGAAGCGCAACACTGCTGCCTACAGCTCGGAGGAATAGCGCACTTGCATGCCCTCCACTCAGAGCCGCAGGACTGACTCCCTGGTGAGACCTCCAGAAGCTACCCAAGATTGCCATGTCAGCGCACTTGGACGAGGAATCCTTCAGGTTCCGGGGAACCGCTCCACACAAGATCTGTGGCCCCTTGCATTCGACGGGAGAGGACATCCCGAAGGGCTCGAGCAACTCGCGCATGGGACTGCCTTTCCTGACGCCTTACCCCCCACAGCGGGTCCTGAGGTTCCCGTGCGTTAAGTCGAAGCAGCCACCTGCCGCCAACTCGAGAAAATCACAGCGAGTGTTTTCTGCACCCTCCAGGCGCGAGATGAGGCCCATTGCGCTAAGGCGTCTGAGAGCTAATCCACCTAAACCTCTGCGAACTTTCCAAAGGCGTCCTTTCCACCCTTTTTACTGCAACTTGAAGAAGTTCCTCGACAAAACGGTCTCACTCGAGAGGCAAGCACGAGAGTTCCCGCCCATATGCCAGCGAGACCCGTTTTCCGCCTCCTAGCTGAGAGGAGGGGATCCTTTCCCTGCCTGGTCGCGAAAAAAATTCCCGCTCGTTCCCGCTCGCATTGCTCAAGAGGCAGGCGCGTCTCCACAGGAAAGTCGAGCAGAACTCGCGCAGTGTCATGTCAATATTCCCATAGTCCTGCAGTAAGTCTGCAGTCCATTCCAGCGGGAGAAGAGGCGTCGTTTTCCCTTGCACTGCTCGACTTTCAGTCGAGCGATCGAAGACGCACACCAAGTGCACGTGGGAACACGCCCTGTGGGAAAGCTCGTTGGGAAACTGGTGGGAACAGCTCGAGGGAAAGCCCCAGATCCCTTGATCCCACGCCGAAGGAAAGCGCGACACTCTTGCTTTACAGCTCGGAGGAAAAGCGGCACCTGCCATGCCCCCATCGAAGACGGAGGACGCTGAACTCCCCTGGGCGAGACTCCAGAAGTACCGCCAAGATTCCCATCCTCTGTTTATGTGTGCGTAAAATTTTTTTAATATTAAAACAATCTGCGTACAAGTATAATTGGGAAAATAAGCTATTCGTCAAGACGCGATCCACCGGTTTATTTACTTTATTTAGGCAACCTTCTAGTATTTTACATTGCACAAGAGGCGTCGGTCGTTAGCTCCGGCTTCGACGGGAAGGAATCCCGTCCACAAGAGAGCCCACCGAGCATTTCTTCGCATCCTACCACGCAGGGACTTGGCCTTTCCCTGCATTACGTGCCATCGCAGAGCCGGTCCCGTCCCTGAGGCCAGTCGTAAGCTCGAGAGAGCACCTGCCGCAACCTCGAGAAAACTCCAGTGAAGCCATTCTCCCCTCCAGGCCGGAGATGCAGGCCCATTCTCCGATCTTGATTGTGCTGCATAGATCACATGTAAGACATCCATGTCTGGAGCGCTCCCTCACATCTTAACATCTGGCAACTATCAAAGGGTCGACTTCATTACATCCTTGGTTACTGCAACCTCAAGAAGTTTCCTCCGCAGCAAACCGCGTTCTGCCGCTCGAGCAGGAGCACGAGATTCCCGCCACATCCAGCAGAGCAACCCTGTTCCGCCCCTCCTACTAGCCTCGGAGGCAGTAGGCTATCTTTCCCTGCGTGTCGGGAACAGAATTCCCAGCCCATTCCTGTCGCATTTCCAAGAGGAGAGCGCTCTCCACAAGGAAAGGCGCGGAGGAACTCCAGGGTTGTGCCACCATTTTCCCAGGAGTCCCCCCACATCTGTCCTCAGTCCATTCCACTGGGAAAACCTGCTTTTCCCTGCCACTGCCTCGACTGTTCAATCCAGGCCCGATCGACTCTCACCCACCACAGTGGCCACGGGGACAGCCCGGTGGGAAAAGCCTCGTGGACCAAGCCTCGTTGGCGAAAGCCTCGAGGGAAAGCTCACCCACAGATTCCCTTGCCATCGACCGCGAAGCGGCAGTCGCGACAACTGCTGCTACAGCTCGGAAGGAAAGCGGCACGTGCATGTGTCCCCACACCATTCGCAGACGGAGGACGCTTCCCCTGGCCGGAGACTCCATGAAAGTACCAATTGACCATGTCAGCAACTGCAAGCCGAATCCTGAGCGTTCCTGCGCACTGACTCCACACAAGGTTTTAGGGCCCAGCAGGTCGCGACGTGGAGCAGAAACTTGAGCGAGCAGTCCGCTCCCCCTATCGCCGCGGCAAGAACGTCGCCAAGCCGTTCCGGCGACTCGCCTTTCCTCTGAGGCCACGAACAGACGGCGCCCCTGCCACTTCCCCCTGCTCATCCCGCCTCATTCCGTACCTAGCTGCACCGAGAGGCAACCGCCTGCAACTC
>NW_017205123.1:0-18560 GCF_001704415.2 Capra hircus
TTTTGATGAAGGAAGGGGGTTCCCTTCCAGGGCTTGAGAGTGAGTTCTTGTCTGACACTGGGCAATGAGTTGTCTGAGGAGAGGAGTGCTGTCCAAGCGAGAGGCTTCATTGGGAAGGGCTGCCGGGGTGGAGGGCAGGAGGGTGAGGGAAACGGAGAGAACCACTCTGTCACGTGGCTCGCACTCTCAGGTTTTATGGTCATCGGGTTCATTTCTGGTTTGTCTCTTGCCAGGCATTCTGAATTGGGATCCTTCTTGGGGGCACACGCATCACTCAGCCGAGATGGATTCCAGCGAAGTGCATCCTGGGAGGTTGGTAGGACCTCTGAACTGGAGCCTCCCATCTCCTGACCTCTCCAGAATTCTGGTTGGTGGTAGCTTGTTCGTTCCTTGTTCCTTCCCAGGACCTCCTGTTGTGAGATGACTCCTGCAAGTGTTTTCTTTTCTCTGTTGCCTGGCCAGGGTGGGTGGTCCGTGGTTCATTTAGCAGTTTCTTTTTGGTTCTCTCGAGTAAGGTCCTCCACAGGGTAAATGTATGAAATGATAAAAGGCAATGTGTTAACTCATTTGTATTCATAATTGGGTAAGTTGGCTTGTTTTGTGTATGTTAGACCTGATCACCAGACCGAAGGTCATGTAGAACGTTTGTAGTTTTCTAAAATTTCAATAGTTTTTAAAATGGAGTTACCTTGTTGCAAAGTTTGTGTGTATGTTCATATTTTTTTAAACAGTTATTTCTTTTTAGTTGATTGATCATTGCTTTACAATATTGGTTTGATTTGTCATACATCCACATGAATTGACCATAGGTGTACCTATGTCCTCTTGCTCTGGAATCTCCCTCCCACCTCGCACGCATTCCCACCTCTCTAGGTTACTACTGAGCCCCAGTTTGAGTTCCCTGAATCATACAGCAAATTCCCATTGGTTGTCTATTTACAAAGGTTGGTGTACCTGCATCCATGCTGCTCTCTCCATTCATCTCACCCTCTCCCTCTTGTTCCCACCCTCGTCTGTAAGTCTGTTCTCTATGTCTGCACCTCCATTGCTGCTCTGTGAACAGACTCGTCAGTACCATCCTTCTAGATTCCATGTTTTTCTCTCTTTGACTGACTTCCCTCCCCTTTATTAGAACAAACTCACATGTGTTCCTTTTTATGGCTGCATTCCATACAGGCTCTGATTGTTCCTTAGCCATGTTTTGCGGAGGGTCATGGAGCTATTCTGCTCCATTTCAGTTTGGGCTTCCAGTCTGAGTGCTCGCAGCAGAGCTGCTTCTGGGTGAGCCCTCTGAGGTCTGTGAGCGCCGGGCTGCCCGCTCTTCTCCTGTGGCCCGCAGGGGGGCGCCAAAGCCCCCTCTGACCCGCGGGCGCAGGACGCTTTGCCTTTAGGCTCTGCCCCGTGAGCAGCTGGCGGGAGCTTTGTCTCCTCAGGACCATCAGGGCTCAGGCTTCTGGATAACAGGGCTGCATCCAGGCTGAGAGGAGCAGGGTTGCCTCAGTGCCCACCAGCAGGGAGGCGCTGCAAGAGCGAAAAATGAGGACGGAGTAGACGTTTCCTGTGTCCAGCTGAGGGCTGACTGGAGGTCCATCTCGGAGGACTCAGGGGGAAAGAGCTCCGTGTGCAAAGCGGTGGGTTTTCAGTTCGATTTGCGTTAGATGATGTAGAGGATGAACACTGATGTTCTTCCGTGTAGGTGGCCGTTTTCCTGTCACTGTTTCTTGAGAAGACTGTCCTTTCCTCTTCGCTCGTTCCTGGGTTTGATTTTCAGGAACTGACCATGTACATGTGGGTTCGTTTCTGGCTCTCTATTCTCTCCTGGAGTCCATGTGTCTGTGTTCCTGCCAGTTCCTCACTGTGGTGGTCACTACAGCTCCGTGATGTAGTTTGAAGAGGGATTAGGAAGATGCCTCCAGCTGTGTTCCTCTTTCTCAGAGTCTTTTTGGCCGTTTAAGGTCCTGGTCAACAGTAGCAGTCTAATATGAGGAATATTTCTATTTCTGTGAAAAATGCCATTGAATGTTATTTTGTGATTGCAGTCCGTGTATTTGTTGATGACTTTGGTTGGAATGGACCTTTTAATTCCTCATTGTTCCAGTGCATGAGCGTGGAATAGTTTTCTGTGTATTTGTGTTTTCTTTGGTTTCTTTATCAGTGCTTTCTAGTTTTCTGACTACTGGTCTTTTATGTTCTTGATTAAGTTTGTTGCTAGATGTTTTATTTAAGTGGGAGTTTCTTAATTTTTTTTTCTGATTGTTATGAGTGTCTAGAAATGCAAGTGATTTTTGGACTGTAAATGGTAGTCTATTATATGATTGTAAATTGATCCCAAATGATTCAGCTTTACTGAAAGTAGTCTAACAACATTTTGTGAAGTGATGTGGAACGTTTTATCTGTAACATCTGTTTCTCCTGCAGTAGGTCATCCAGAGGACCCAAGACATGGTGGTTACTAAGAGACTTCCCACAGTACTTCTTCATTCCACGTGGACTCCTTCAAGGGCAGTGAGCATCGCAGCTTCCCTTGAACTTCGTCTGGGTAAGTCTTGGCCTGTATCAGAAAGCTTCCTGCCTGTCTACTCTAAATTTCTTTTGTGGTATTGACATGGTTGTTTTGAAACCTAGTATACTTTCCAGTCATTTAAAATGTACAGAAAATGCCTAGCAATGGGAACAAGTGCTAGCATTTGCCACATCATCTAAAAGACTCTATGTGTTTTATCCAAAATGGGTACCTTCTGCAGAACCAGCACATAATCTCCAAAATCAGGAAATCATATGGTATCTACGTTATAATGTAATCCACCGCCCCACTTCCACTTTGCAATGTTCAAGTGTATGAATATATCTTTTGTTTCCATCTTCATCCTTTTTTCTTTATTTAGAGTGTTACTGAGATTTTCAGTTATTTGGACAAACTTGATGGATTGAAAGCAGACATGGTGAATAAGGGTTCTGGGTGGCCTTTTCTATGTGGATTTTTTTTTCACTGAAGATGGTTTGAATATTTATTCGTGTTGTAACATGTATGAATCCTGCATTCTTTCTCCCCCCATAGTAATGAAAAATCAATACTATGCCATTTACCATTTAGATATTTGTAAGCATACAGTGTTGTAGCAGACAACCTTTTCTTGTTTTGCAAACCAGTTTAATAATGTGCACCTTGTGCGTGCTTTGGACAAACTCAGGAAACTGAGTCAGTGACTGAAATGGCCCAAGATATCACCTTAGATTCCATCTTCATCTGAAAACAAAACAGGCACTTCCTGGTGGTCCAGTGGCTGAGACTGGACACTCCCAAAGAAGGAGGCCCAGGTTCATTTCCTGATCCAAGAACTAGATCTCCCATGCCACAACAGAGAATTTGCATGCTGTAGCTAAATATCTGGCTTGCCTCAATGAAGGTTGACCTGGCGCAGCCAAATGAAAACAGAAACAAATATTTAAAAAAATACAACCAAAGGAAAGGAAGGGTATGGTGGCTGTGCAGATTTACGGCTTAGCTTTCCCTATCGATAGAAAAGAAAAAAGAGTTTCAAAAGACTGTGTCTCATCCTTCTATCTGGCATATAGAGAGGATTCCTTTGAAATGAGATTTCTCTGGTAAATGTGACTCACAGAAGAGCTGTCTTGAACTTGGGTTTCAGAGATGATCATGTGTCCTCTAAAAAAATAAAAGTTAATTGGGTCCAACTAATCCTCATGCTGAGGTGGTATATTTTGTGGTAGCATTTGCTCCCCTTCACTTTGCATGTATCCCCATTTGTTTACACTGTCATCTACTGAAGACATCCTGATATTTGAAAGTTTGTAGTGATTACAAGTCGAGCTGTTGTATATAATCATGCGATCCTTTTTTGTCTGGACATGTTTTCAAAGCTGTTTAGTAAGTGCTGGACATGAAGGATTCAGGTCACAGGTGAGCCTTGTTTAGCTGTGGAAAAATCCAGCTATGTTTCTCTGTGGCTTGTGGGATCTTCTGGGGTAAGGGATCGAACTAGAGTGTCTTGCATTGTCAGGCAGATTCTTTACCACTGAGCCACCGGAGAAGCTGTGCCCTACCCCCTTTTCTTGAGTTGACTGGATCTAATAGGTGTGCAGTGCTACCTCACTGTTATTTTAGTTTGTCATTTCCTAATGCTATGTGGTTTTGAGTCTTTTTGATAGGCTTATTTACTATCTTTATATTTTTGTAGGCCAGGTGTTTAGGTGTATACATATTTTATGAGATTGTTCTAGATTTTTTGGTATATTTGGAGAACAATCCTTTATCAGATATCTATTTTATAAATATAGTTTCCTGTGGCTTGTGTTTAAGTTTTGTGAATAAGGTTTTTCACCGTTTCAATTTCTAATTTTTTAAAGTTGATGTTATATGTGTTTTCTATCCTTTTTTGGATAGCCTTTAGTGTGTTGTTGTTGTTGTTAAATTTTATAAGCAGAAGTGAGGTACCGTAGATACAGTTTTAAGCTAAGCTGAGGTGCCACAGATACAGTTTTGCCTTTTGTCTGTTGAGAAGTTTGAGTGAGTTTGGTGTACACTGTAACATTATGTCTACATTCATTTGACTGGATATAGCTTCCAGTTATTTGTCTAATTGGTTTTGGAGATATGATGGGAAGTCAGTTTTTCCAAGGGAAACTGAGGTCCATGAAACATGAACTCTTTTCGATCGGTCGGAATCACTTTCTGCTATTTCTGACAGATTTGACTTGTTTGGATATCTCATATGAGCGGAATCACAGAACGTTTGTCTTTTTTTGGTCTGGTTTATTTCACTTAATCTAATGACCATAAGGTTTGTCCACATTGTCGCATTGTCAGAATTACTGACTTTGAAGGGCCGAATCAGATTCCATTGTGTGTATACCACAGTTTGTTTATGGAATTGGCTGCCATGGACACTTCGATTGCTTCTGTTTGTTTGCCAGTGTGAATCATGCTGTTGTGAGTATGACGGAAGGAGTATCCATTTTTTTCAGCCCCCTTTCCCAATCCTTTTGGGTACATAGCATGAATTGGAATCGAACTATGTATTTCTTCCACGTGTTCGTTTTGGAGTCATTTGTGTAATGTCTTGCAGAGTGGCAGCACCATTTAATGTACTTTTTTGTATGGTGGAATACCGTTCAAGCTTCTGAATATACCTTGCGTTGCATATTCAGTCTCCCACCAACGGACACTTGAATGAGTTCTACCTTTGAGCTATTGTGAATGTCACTATGAATATTTGTGTACCAGTTTTTGTTTGAATTATTAACAAATACATTACCATATATAAAAGAAGCCACAAGGACCTACTGTACAGTTTAGGAAACTATTAAATATCTTATGATGATGTATAATGCAAGAGAATCTCCAAAGGAATATATGAAAAGCACATAATAACCATGATATTTATTGTGGCAACACTATGAGTTATCATAGCACTACTCAACGTGTATTTATACATGTCACTAAAATATTTACATCTGTAAGGATATTATAAAAAATTATATAAAAAATCAAGAATTCAAACAGAGAATAAATAAACTTCCTGTCATTGCTCGTCATCATTTATACACTCATACTACCTGTAACACTCATTGTATAAGTGCTGGACTAGCAATTGACATTCTTGTAAACCAAGAGATTGTGAAGGTGTAAGGAAATATAGCTTCTTGAATTCCTTAATGAAGGATTCTAGAACTCTATGTCCATGAAGTGAATGAAATTCCGTTTTAGTGAGCCACATTCTTACTAGAGTGATGAGCCTCCACCCCACCCAACGTTAGTTCACAATGAAATCCTGCAGTCCTCTGGCCTCAATGTCTGCTTCCTGCTACCGAGAAAGAAAAGATGAGGAAGTCCTGACAAAACCGATGCTATTTTTCTTTTTCTGATTTGTATTTTATCGCAGGGCCTGGCAAAAGAGGGCCCAACCTGTTTTTAGAGTTCCATCCCAAGGGTTCCTCCGGCATGTTCCCTATGTTGACAAACTGCTGATTATTTTCAACAAAGGACAATGATCTGCACTTGACTATCTGTTGCTTGAGCTGGAATAGCAGGCATCCCTTGTAGTGCAGTCGTTCATGCGGAAGTAGACATCCCTGAAGCAATAGTATAAGAGGAACACATTTATCATGTAGACATCGCATCCCATGCATTTGTAATAATTTTTCAGTTATACCCATCATCATCGGAGGAACTGACTTGTCCCAGTAATAACGAGAGGACCCAGTAGAACGGTTCCTTGACTTATGAGTACTTCCTATGAGTACCCTTATGAGTCCTTCTTCCAATGTTGTTTCTCCTAGTTTGGTCATGAACAGTAGAAGCTGATGGCAGTGGTCCTTGAAATGTATGTCGATTCCCAGGTGGCGCAGTTGATCAAGAAATACTCTGCCTACCAGTGCAGGAGGTGGAAGTGATGTGGGTTTGATCCCTGGTTCAGGAAGATAACAATTCATACACATGTTTTCTGGGAACCAGTTTGATACTCATGAGTTTTTTCTTCTGTATCCAGAAAAACAAATGCTGTTCAAGGACACTGAAAGAACCCTGATTTCGAAAATCAGATCTGTATTGTGAACAATGCTTCGATATCCGTGAGTCGAAGCATAGTATTATGCCTATCATCCTTGTATTTCCCTCAGTGAAATATGTTGAGGAAAACTCTTCATTCGTGGTCTAGAGTCACGAAGAAGCTAAATAGCATTCATCCTTTACGTTGACAACTGTGAATCTAAATCTCCTGTGAATCCTATGTGACAACCACACATACCAACATGAGTTATCAGTATTATATCGATATTTTTAGTCCTATTGTATGTCAACTAAAAAAATCAATATCTAATTGTACATGAAGTCAAGACATAAAGTCAGTGCAAATACAAAATGTTCCATCCTTTGAGAAAGGGAGAAAAACATCTCTGTGCTTAGCCTATCGCATTTTTATGGATTAGATCCTTAAGTAGTTTATTCACCACACCCTATGAATGATTCACAAGTCTTCAGAGAAGAAAGGGTCATTTCTCTTAAACAATGAGTAGTTCAACTCTTCTCAAAGCAAAGTCATAAGTGAGTCTAATTTTGCGTGAGCCCATGAAAACTCAGTGTTTTCATTATGCTTGTGCTTATGATGGGAGGAGGTCTGAGAAGGCGCTTCTGAAGGATTATTCATACCAGTCTTTCTCATATGTATGGAGTCTTTAAAGATCGAATCACCGAGGTGTTGCTTCTACACTTGTACTAGGCCGAGCAGCAACATTCCCTTTCTCCCTAAGTGCAGTAGACGTCTGTCTTCTGTCCTCTGGAGTATGTATTGCTTGAGCTCACCACAGCCTAGTAGATGGAAATCGTCAGGATATTCTGGAAACCCTTTGGATTTCAGTCTGCTCAGGAGGTTACCACTGCTGCAAACCTCTGGATTTTACCACGCACTTTTAACAACCTCAGATGAAGGATACAAGTCAACACTCGTGACAGCCACGGGCTTCCATGGCCTATCCATGATTGTTGGCTTTGCTTTCATAATCATCCTGTTTCTTATACCAACTAAACTGTCACTGTATTTTTTCATGACCATTTTATCTTTGACGGTTTTTAGATCTATTATGGATTTTCCTATATATCTTCACTCATCGGTGAGGGTCTTCTGTTAGTAGTAGTTACGACAACTGACTTCCAGTCAGTTAGCTGTGGCAGAATAGAAAAAAGAATGACCCACTGTATATTATTCGTATTATGTATCAATATATTATTCGTTTTATTGTTTGCAGTCATCCACTTCCAAGTTTCCGAAATAAACTTTCAGAAAAATCACATCCTTTGGAATGTCCGTTTGACTGAATAGGAGCACGGAAATGCTATTCCATCAAATTGTTTACAGTTTCCATTCCATTCCTCCTGTTTGATGTAGATATTGGCCTTTGGTTCTATCACTAGCTTTGCAAGTAAAAAAATTCATTAGAGCTCATATGGTAATTTTACTGTTGGCAATAAGTTTAGCATAAAATGAACACAGAAGAGGTTACAGTAGACCAAATATGAAAGTCAGTTGAAAAGAAAACATAGTGTTGAATGTTGACAGTAGGAATATAGTTATGAAGTTCCTTTATTATTATTCTATCCTTCCCGTTTCTTTTGCAGGGGTGTTAATGTACAGATTCCAGTCCTATGGCTGGAGTGAAGAATAGTATCATGATTCTTGAGAGCAACTCTACTAAGTCTTCACGCTCATGTCACTCAAGGTTTTTTAATACCTATTATGTTAGTCGTGTTTGTAGTTTGTGAAGTCACATAAGTTGCATTCACTCAAGCAATAGTATCAAACAGCTATGGCATCAATTCTAGATGTGAATCGATATCGAATGTGAATCCATTTCACTGTGACAAGTGATTATTGCAGATATTCTATTCATGCCAGTAAGAAAGCTGTGCAGAAATAATATAATGTTTATGAAGAAAATAAGATTTGCTAATTTGTTGTATTATTCTCTTTCTTTTCAACAGATTGAATGACAACAGGCTCCACTTTTCATTCACTTGTATGACTATGAGCAGTTTGACCAAGTTGAAGAAGATGACTCGTTTGTAGTCTTCCTCATCAGCTCATTCCATCTACTGGCTTTCAAATCATTTAGTACAGAGCTCACCGTCTAGGTGTTCATCCAGTGTTTTGTTTGCTTATCATGCAGGATCATTTTCAAAGGAAAAGTATGTGTGTATGAGTTAGAGCTCTGATCCCAAGAGTCCATGTAGAAGCTTCCCCTGAGAAGTGTATCGTTTTTGCACCAATGCTACTGAAACGTGTGAATGTGGTATACCACGCATCCCAATAAGCGTCCAGAGCTTCACAGGCTGCTTCTTTGAAACGCCCAGTACTCATGACATTCCATTCATCTGAGGACTAAATATAGCCAACGTAGGCTGTGTTTGCCAAATAGACTTTGAAGTCTTCTTCACACAGTCCTTCATCGACGCCAGTTTTCAGATCGAAGAAACCCTTGCTCCATGAAGTGTGTGAACACATATACTCATGTTTTGTTTGCGATTTTAAAGTCATTCTTCAGTTTTGTTGGAGGAATGGTTCTGTATATGCCCCGTGGATCTGTGCATGAAAGCCCTAATAACTAATGTGAATCGACTTCACTACCAAGGGATGTTTTCATATCTATTGAGGATTTAGTTCATGTATTTCGATTTTAACTTTCTGTCTTACAGCCTTGTTTGTAGATCAAAGCTATTTGAAAGTGTCATCTGGTTTTCAATGGCTTGTGAGGTTATTCATGAGTGGTTTATAAAACCGAATGGATTGTACGTAGCCATACTTTGTTGTCATTCTATGAATTTGAAGAATGTCTGAAGAATGTCTGCAGTTGATGCCTTAAAGATTCATACAATTGATGTCCAATATTTATCTCAATAGACTTGCTTTCAATTTGTAGTTTCCTATGCATATGTCTTTCTTTATGGATTTGGGTAGAAGTCGTATTGGAACACTGAAAAATCTGTGATATCAGCCGTGCTGACCTTCTTTCCGGTGGTCATCATTAAGATTTTCACGCTCACTGTCACTTTGTGCAATGCTATGGATCCTAGTGGAAACAGGTGCCGTTCATCCTACTTTTGTGAAGATTGAACTCATCGTAGAAAGTGGAATTTGTTGAAATATTTATGGTATCAATATATCCTGTGTATATAATTACCCAGATTACGGGTGCGTATCTGATTGCTAAGTTATAAAATGTATGAGATAGATGTGATCCATCAATGGCGATTGGATACGTGGTGGAGAGGTATTTTGGTGATGCAAGAGATTTAAATGATGTGATCAGAGTATTTATATCCCTTTTATGTGGATAATGGGTCTTGGATCGATGTTTGAAACATTCCAACCTTGTCTTTTGTTATGCATGGGAAGTGTCCAAAACGAAGATGATGCAGGTACGTACTTCAAGGGTAAGTATAGGGTTGAGGGCGTGACTATGAAGTGGGTTAGGGTTAGGATGTGGATAGGGTGTCGGGTGAGGGAAGGGTTAAGGTTACAGTGTGCAGAACAGCCCCCCAACTTGTTAGGGTGAGGGGTGAGGCGTGAGGGTTAGGGTTAGGGGTGAGGGTGAGGGTAAGGCTTCAAGGTGAGGGTGAGGGTAAGGGTTCAGGGTGAGGGTGTGGGTGAGGGCGAGGGTAAGGGCTCGGGGTGAGGGTTCAGGGTGAAGGTGTGGGTCTCACATCTGATAAACGATTGCATTCCAAATATACCCTTCATTTCCCTCGAACAGAGCTCTCACTGTTGGAGCCCTTGGCAGTGTGGAAGCCACCGGCCCCTAAGCCACCACAAGAACGCCTGGGGCCTAGGTGCAAAGGCAAGGCAGGAGCAGAGCTGAGGCCAGGAAGGTGCCAGTGGCGTCTCCCAACCTCGTGCAGACTGCTCCTTCCTGGGCAGGAAGTCTAGAAGCCAGGCAAGTCTGGGCAAGGCTCGCCCCAGGCAGAGCAGCCTCGCGCAAGGAACTCTGCCAGATCAGGGCTCTCAGCGGAGCTGGAGCTCTGCCGATACTGGAGGCGCACTCGGCTCCACCCCAGCAAGGCTTGCAGCAGCAGGCGACTGGGCTGCCTCCTCTTCCCCGGAGGAGGCTCCCTTCCACTTGTCCTGTGCACTCGGCTTCCAGGCGGAGCCATACCTCGCCTCCTGCAGGTCTTGGCTCAGGGGTTACTTCCCCTGAGCTGGGGTTGTGGGCGGGAACCCAGACACGCAGGGGCAGGCCCCAACAACCTGCACACAGCTCTGCTGGGGAGAAGAGCATTAGGGAACCTATGTATTTCAGGCAAATGATGGGAGACCACAAGTGAGTCGCCAGCCTGCTGGCTGCAGACACCACCCAGGGGCCCTGGGTGCATGGTGCTCTCAATGTGGCGCTGAGTCTGGACAGCCAAGCAACAGCTGAAGGAGCTCTGCAGTTGCCCTTCCCTTCCCGTCGACAGAGCTCTCAGTGCTGGAGCCCTTGGAAGTGTGGAACTCAGCGATCCCTAAGCCCTCCCAAACACATGTCTCTGCTGGGGAGGAGAGTGCTAGGGAACATACGTCTCTCACACACTTTCTAGGCACACACGGAGTCAGCCTCTGGGAGTGTGGGGATGCAAAACCCAGCCAGGGGCCCTTGGAACCTGGTGCTCTCCGTGCGGCGCTTAGTCTGGGCGGCCAAGCAACCGCTGAAGGAGCCCTGCTGTTGCCCTTCGCTTCCCTCTGACAGAGCTTTCACTGCTGGAGCCCTTGGCAGTGTGCAACCCACCAGCCCCTAAGCCCTCCTCAAGGACGCTGGGACCTAAGTGCAAAGGCAAGGCAGGGGTAGAGCTGAAGCCAGGAAGGCGCCAGTGGCGTTTCCCAGCCTCACACAGCCTGCTCCTTCCTGGGGAGGGAGCCTAAAAGCAAGGCAAGTCTGCGCAAGGCTCGCCTATGGCAGAGCATCTTGGCGACCATGGAACTCTGCCAGATCGGGCCTCTGAACAGAGCTAGAGATCTGCCGTACTGGAGGCGCACTTAGCTCCGTGCAAGCAGGGCTTTCAACTTGACGGGGCTGGGCTGCCTCCTCTTCCCCCGAGGAGGCTCGCTTCCCTGCTGGCTGTGCACTCGCCTATCAGGCGGGGGCGCAGGGCTCCTCCAGCAGGTCTTGCCTCAGGGGCTGCTTCCCCTGAGTTGGGGCTGTGGGCAGGAACCCAGACACGCAGGATCAGGCCCCAAACACCTGCACATGTCTCTGCTGGGGAGGAGAGTGCTAGGGAACCTACGTCTGTCATACACTTTCTGGGCACCCAAGGAATCAGCCTCCGTGTGTGCGGGGCTGAAAACCCCAGCCAGGGGCCCTGGGAGCCTGGTGCTCTCCGGTGCGGCGCTGATTCTAGGCGGCCTAGAAACCGCTGGAGGAGCCCTGCAGTTGCCCTTCCCTTCCCTCTGACAGAGCTCTCACTGCTGGAAGCCCTTGGCAGTGTGCAACCCACCAGCCCCTAAGCCCTCCCCAACGACGCCTGGCACCTATGTGCAAAGGCAAGGCAGGATTGGAGCTGAGGCAAGGAAGGCACCAGTGGCGTCTCCCAGGCTCGCTCAGACAGCTCCTTCCTGGGGAGGGAGCCTAAAAGCAAGGCAAGTCTGGGCAAGGCGAGCCCCCGGCCGAGCAGCCTCGCGCCAGAAACTCTGCCAGATCGGGGCTCTGAGCAGAGCTAGAGCTCTGCCGTACTGGAGGCCCACTTAGCTCCGTGCAAGCAGGGCTTTCCTCTTGACTGGGCTCGGCTGCCTCCTCTTCTCCCGAGGAGGCTCGCTACACTGCTGGCTGTGCTCTCGCCTATCAGGCGGGCGCGCAGGGCTCCTCCAGCAGGTCTTGCCTCAGGGGCTGCTTCCCCTGAGTTGAGGCTGTGGGCGGGAACCCAGACACGCAGGATAAGGCCCCAACCACCTGCACATGTCTCTGCTGGGGAGGAGAGTGCTAGGGAACCTACGTCTCTCACACACTTTCTAGGCACCCACGGAGTCAGCCTCTGGGAGTGTGGGGATGCAAAACCCAGCCAGGGGCCCTTGGAACCTGGTGCTCTCCGTGCGGAGCTTTGTCTGGGCGGCCAAGGAACCGCTGAAGGAGCCCTGCTGTTGCCCTTCGCTTCCCTCTGACAGAGCTTTCACTGCTGGAGCCCTTGGCAGTGTGCAACCCACCAGCCCCTAAGCCCTCCTCAAGGACGCTTGGGACCTAAGTGCAAAGGCAAGGCAGGGGTAGAGCTGAAGCCAGGAAGGCGCCAGTGGCGTTTCCGAGCCTCACACAGCCTGCTCCTTCCTGGGGAGGGAGCCTTAAAGCAAGGCAAGTCTGCGCAAGGCTCGCCTATGGCAGAGCATCTTGGTGCCAGGAACTCTGCCAGATCGGGCCTCTGAACAGAGCTAGAGATCTGCCGTACTGGAGTCGCACTTAGCTTCGTGTAAGCAGGGATTTCAGCTTGACGGGGACTTGCTGCCTCCTCTTCCCCCGAGGAGGCTCGCTTCCCTGCTGGCTGTGCACTCGCCTATCAGGCGGGGGCGCAGGGCTCCTCCAGCAGGTCTTGCCTCAGGGGCTGCTTCCCCTGAGTTGGGGCTGTGGGCAGGAACCCAGACACGCAGGATCAGGCCCCAAACACCTGCACATGTCTCTGCTGGGGAGGAGAGTGCTAGGGAACCTACGTCTGTCATACACTTTCTGGGCACCCAAGGAATCAGCCTCCGTGTGTGCGGGGCTGAAAACCCCAGCCAGGGGACCTGGGAGCCTGGTGCTCTCCGTGTGGCGCTGAATCTGGGCGGCCAAGCAACCGCTGGAGGAGCCCTGCAGTTGCCCTTCCCTTCCCTCTGACAGAATTCTCACTGCTGGAGCCCTTGGCAGTGTGCAACCCACCAGCCCCTAAGCTCTCCTTAAGGAGGACTGGGACCTAAGTGCAAAGGCAAGGCAGGATTGGAGCTGAGGCAAGAAAGGCGCCAGTGGCGACTCCCAGGCTCCTGCTGCCTGCTCCTTCCTGGAGAGGCAGCCTAAAAGCAAGGCAAGTCTGGGCAAGGCTAGCCCCCGGCAGAGCAGCCTCGCGCCAGGAACTCTGCCAGATCGGGGCTCTGAGCAGAGCTAGAGCTCTGCCGTACTGGAGGCGCACTTAGCTCCGTGCAAGCAGGGCTTTCAACTTGACGGGGCTGGGCTGCCTCCTCTTCCCCCGAGGAGGCTCGCTTCCCTGCTGGCTGTGCACTCGCCTATCAGGCGGGGGCGCAGGGCTCCTCCAGCAGGTCTTGCCTCAGGGGCTGCTTCCCCTGAGTTGGGGCTGTGGGCAGGAACCCAGACACGCAGGATCAGGCCCCAAACACCTGCACATGTCTCTGCTGGGGAGGAGAGTGCTAGGGAACCTACGTCTGTCATACACTTTCTGGGCACCCAAGGAATCAGCCTCCGTGTGTGCGGGGCTGAAAACCCCAGCCAGGGGCCCTGGGAGCCTGGTGCTCTCGGTGCGGCGCTGATTCTAGGCGGCCTAGAAACCGCTGGAGGAGCCCTGCAGTTGCCCTTCCCTTCCCTCTGACAGAGCTCTCACTGCTGAAGCCCTTGGCAGTGTGCAACCCACCACCCCCTAAGCCCTCCCCAACGACGCCTGGCACCTATGTGCAAAGGCAAGGCAGGATTGGAGCTGAGGCAAGGAAGGCACCAGTGGCGTCTCCCAGGCTCGCTCAGACAGCTCCTTCCTGGGGAGGGAGCCTAAAAGCAAGGCAAGTCTGGGCAAGGCGAGCCCCCGGCCGAGCAGCCTCGCGCCAGAAACTCTGCCAGATCGGGGCTCTGAGCAGAGCTAGAGCTCTGCCGTACTGGAGGCCCACTTAGCTCCGTGCAAGCAGGGCTTTCCTCTTGACTGGGCTCGGCTGCCTCCTCTTCTCCCGAGGAGGCTCGCTACACTGCTGGCTGTGCTCTCGCCTATCAGGCGGGCGCGCAGGGCTCCTCCAGCAGGTCTTGCCTCAGGGGCTGCTTCCCCTGAGTTGAGGCTGTGGGCGGGAACCCAGACACGCAGGATAAGGCCCCAACCACCTGCACATGTCTCTGCTGGGGAGGAGAGTGCTAGGGAACCTACGTCTCTCACACACTTTCTAGGCACCCACGGAGTCAGCCTCTGGGAGTGTGGGGATGCAAAACCCAGCCAGGGGCCCTTGGAACCTGGTGCTCTCCGTGCGGAGCTTTGTCTGGGCGGCCAAGGAACCGCTGAAGGAGCCCTGCTGTTGCCCTTCGCTTCCCTCTGACAGAGCTTTCACTGCTGGAGCCCTTGGCAGTGTGCAACCCACCAGCCCCTAAGCCCTCCTCAAGGACGCTTGGGACCTAAGTGCAAAGGCAAGGCAGGGGTAGAGCTGAAGCCAGGAAGGCGCCAGTGGCGTTTCCGAGCCTCACACAGCCTGCTCCTTCCTGGGGAGGGAGCCTTAAAGCAAGGCAAGTCTGCGCAAGGCTCGCCTATGGCAGAGCATCTTGGTGCCAGGAACTCTGCCAGATCGGGCCTCTGAACAGAGCTAGAGATCTGCCGTACTGGAGTCGCACTTAGCTTCGTGTAAGCAGGGATTTCAGCTTGACGGGGACTTGCTGCCTCCTCTTCCCCCGAGGAGGCTCGCTTCCCTGCTGGCTGTGCACTCGCCTATCAGGCGGGGGCGCAGGGCTCCTCCAGCAGGTCTTGCCTCAGGGGCTGCTTCCCCTGAGTTGGGGCTGTGGGCAGGAACCCAGACACGCAGGATCAGGCCCCAAACACCTGCACATGTCTCTGCTGGGGAGGAGAGTGCTAGGGAACCTACGTCTGTCATACACTTTCTGGGCACCCAAGGAATCAGCCTCCGTGTGTGCGGGGCTGAAAACCCCAGCCAGGGGCCCTGGGAGCCTGGTGCTCTCCGTGTGGCGCTGAATCTGGGCGGCCAAGCAACCGCTGGAGGAGCCCTGCAGTTGCCCTTCCCTTCCCTCTGACAGAATTCTCACTGCTGGAGCCCTTGGCAGTGTGCAACCCACCAGCCCCTAAGCTCTCCTTAAGGAGGACTGGGACCTAAGTGCAAAGGCAAGGCAGGATTGGAGCTGAGGCAAGAAAGGCGCCAGTGGCGACTCCCAGGCTCCTGCTGCCTGCTCCTTCCTGGAGAGGCAGCCTAAAAGCAAGGCAAGTCTGGGCAAGGCTAGCCCCCGGCAGAGCAGCCTCGCGCCAGGAACTCTGCCAGATCGGGGCTCTGAGCAGAGCTAGAGCTCTGCCGTACTGGAGGCGCACTTAGCTCCGTGCAAGCAGGGCTTTCAACTTGACGGGGCTGGGCTGCCTCCTCTTCCCCCGAGGAGGCTCGCTTCCCTGCTGGCTGTGCACTCGCCTATCAGGCGGGGGCGCAGGGCTCCTCCAGCAGGTCTTGCCTCAGGGGCTGCTTCCCCTGAGTTGGGGCTGTGGGCAGGAACCCAGACACGCAGGATCAGGCCCCAAACACCTGCACATGTCTCTGCTGGGGAGGAGAGTGCTAGGGAACCTACGTCTGTCATACACTTTCTGGGCACCCAAGGAATCAGCCTCCGTGTGTGCGGGGCTGAAAACCCCAGCCAGGGGCCCTGGGAGCCTGGTGCTCTCGGTGCGGCGCTGATTCTAGGCGGCCTAGAAACCGCTGGAGGAGCCCTGCAGTTGCCCTTCCCTTCCCTCTGACAGAGCTCTCACTGCTGAAGCCCTTGGCAGTGTGCAACCCACCACCCCCTAAGCCCTCCCCAACGACGCCTGGCACCTATGTGCAAAGGCAAGGCAGGATTGGAGCTGAGGCAAGGAAGGCACCAGTGGCGTCTCCCAGGCTCGCTCAGACAGCTCCTTCCTGGGGAGGGAGCCTAAAAGCAAGGCAAGTCTGGGCAAGGCGAGCCCCCGGCCGAGCAGCCTCGCGCCAGAAACTCTGCCAGATCGGGGCTCTGAGCAGAGCTAGAGCTCTGCCGTACTGGAGGCCCACTTAGCTCCGTGCAAGCAGGGCTTTCCTCTTGACTGGGCTCGGCTGCCTCCTCTTCTCCCGAGGAGGCTCGCTACACTGCTGGCTGTGCTCTCGCCTATCAGGCGGGCGCGCAGGGCTCCTCCAGCAGGTCTTGCCTCAGGGGCTGCTTCCCCTGAGTTGGGGCTGTGGGCGGGAACCCAGACACGCAGGATAAGGCCCCAACCACCTGCACATGTCTCTGCTGGGGAGGAGAGTGCTAGGGAACCTACGTCTCTCACACACTTTCTAGGCACCCACGGAGTCAGCCTCTGGGAGTGTGGGGATGCAAAACCCAGCCAGGGGCCCTTGGAACCTGGTGCTCTCCGTGCGGAGCTTTGTCTGGGCGGCCAAGGAACCGCTGAAGGAGCCCTGCTGTTGCCCTTCGCTTCCCTCTGACAGAGCTTTCACTGCTGGAGCCCTTGGCAGTGTGCAACCCACCAGCCCCTAAGCCCTCCTCAAGGACGCTTGGGACCTAAGTGCAAAGGCAAGGCAGGGGTAGAGCTGAAGCCAGGAAGGCGCCAGTGGCGTTTCCGAGCCTCACACAGCCTGCTCCTTCCTGGGGAGGGAGCCTTAAAGCAAGGCAAGTCTGCGCAAGGCTCGCCTATGGCAGAGCATCTTGGCGCCAGGAACTCTGCCAGATCGGGCTCTGAACAGAGCTAGAGATCTGCCGTACTGGAGGTCGCACTTAGCTTCGTGTAAGCAGGGATTTCAGCTTGACGGGGACTTGCTGCCTCCTCTTCCCCCGAGGAGGCTCGCTTCCCTGCTGGCTGTGCACTCGCCTATCAGGCGGGGGCGCAGGGCTCCTCCAGCAGGTCTTGCCTCAGGGGCTGCTTCCCCTGAGTTGGGGCTGTGGGCAGGAACCCAGACACGCAGGATCAGGCCCCAAACACCTGCACATGTCTCTGCTGGGGAGGAGAGTGCTAGGGAACCTACGTCTGTCATACACTTTCTGGGCACCCAAGGAATCAGCCTCCGTGTGTGCGGGGCTGAAAACCCCAGCCAGGGGCCCTGGGAGCCTGGTGCTCTCCGTGTGGCGCTGAATCTGGGCGGCCAAGCAACCGCTGGAGGAGCCCTGCAGTTGCCCTTCCCTTCCCTCTGACAGAATTCTCACTGCTGGAGCCCTTGGCAGTGTGCAACCCACCAGCCCCTAAGCTCTCCCTTAAGGAGGACTGGGACCTAAGTGCAAAGGCAAGGCAGGATTGGAGCTGAGGCAAGAAAGGCGCCAGTGGCGACTCCCAGGCTCCTGCTGCCTGCTCCTTCCTGGAGAGGCAGCCTAAAAGCAAGGCAAGTCTGGGCAAGGCTAGCCCCCGGCAGAGCAGCCTCGCGCCAGGAACTCTGCCAGATCGGGGCTCTGAGCAGAGCTAGAGCTCTGCCGTACTGGAGGCGCACTTAGCTCCGTGCAAGCAGGGCTTTCAACTTGACGGGCTCGGCTGCCTCCTCTTCCCCCGAGGAGGCTCGCTTCCCTGCTGGCTGTGCACTCGCCTATCAGGCCGGCGCGCAGGGCTCCTCCAGCAGGTCTTGCCTCAGGGGCTGCTTCCCCTGAGTTGGGCTGTGGGCAGGAAACCCAGACACGCAGGATCAGGCCCCAACCACCTGCACATGTCTCTGCTGGGGAGGAGAGTGCTAGGGAACCTACGTCTGTCATACACTTTCTGGCACCCAAGGAATCAGCCTCCGTGGGAGTGTCGGGGATGAAAACCCCAGCAGGGGCCCTGGAGCCTGGTGCTCTCCGTGGCCGCTGATCTGGCGGCCAAGAACCGCTGGAGGAGCCCTGCAGTTGCCCTTCGCTTCCCTCTGACAGAGCTCTCACTGCTGAAGCCCTTGGCAGTGCAACCCACCACCCCCTAAGCCTCCCCAACGGACGCCTGGACCTATGTGCAAAGGCAAGGCAGGATTGGAGCTGAGGCAAGGAAGGCACCAGTGGCGTCTCCCAGGCTCGCTCAGCCAGCTCCTTCCTGGGGGGGAGCCTAAAAGCAAGGCAAGTCTGGGCAAGGCGAGCCCGGCAGAGCAGCTCAGCCAGGAGAAAACTCTGCCAGATCGGGGCTCTGAGCAGAGCTAGAGCTCTGCCGTACTGGAGGCCACTTAGCTCCGTGCAAG
>NW_017205124.1:0-5400 GCF_001704415.2 Capra hircus
TGCTGCTACCGCTCGGGAGGAAAGCGCACGTGCATGACCACTCGAGCCGAGGACTGACGCAAGCTTGGGAGACTCCAGAAGTACGGCCAAGATCCATGTCAGCACTGGAGAGGAATCCTCAGGTTCCGGTCCCGACTCCACACAAGGTCTTAGGCCCCGGCATCGACCGGAGAGGAATCCTGAGAGGCCCCTAAGCACCTCGCATGGGGATGGCCTTTCCTGAGGTCACCAGAGCGGGTCCTGAGGTCTCCGTCGTAACTCGAGAGCACCTGCCACAACTCGAGAAAATCCAGGAGGTTCTCCCTCCAGGCGAGATGAGGCCCATTTCCGCTGAGGCGTCTCGAGGCTAATCACACCTAACCTCTGGAACTTCCAAAGGGTCCTTCACACCCTTGCTGCAAGTCAAGAAGTTCTCCGACATACCCATATCCACTCGAGAGAAGGACGAGGTTCCCGCCCATATCCAGCGGAGCCCCGTTTCCGCCTCGTAGCTCGAGAAGAGGGATCCTTTCCCTTTGTCGTCGGGAAAGAATTCCCGGCCTTCCCGTCGCATCTCAAGAGGAGGCGCTCTCCACAGGAAAGACGAGAGGAACTCCAGGGCCTTGCCAGCATTCCAAGAGTCCCCCAGATGTCTAAGTCCATTCCAGAAGAAACTGTTTTCCCTGCACTGCCTCGACGTTCACGGGCCGAGGATCGACTCACACCACCGTGGCACGTGGGACAGCCCTGTTGGAAAGCCTCGTGGGAAAGCCTCAATGGAAAGCGACAGATCCCTTGATCCACACGTCGGGCAAGCGTGACACTGCTGCTGCAGGTCGTGAGGAAATGGCAGGTGCATGCCCCACACGAGATGAGGACTGACTCCCTGGTGAGACTCCAGAAGTACGGAAAGATTCATGTCAGCACTGGAGAGGCATCCTCAGGGTCTGGCCCCGACTCCACACAAGGTCTTAGGCACCGGCATCGATGGGAGAGGAATCCCTAAAGGCCCCCTGGTAACTCGCATGGGGACTGGCCTTTCCTGAGGCCACCAGAGCGGGTCCCTGAGGACCCGTCGTAACTCGAGAGCACCTGCCGCAACTGGGTAAAATCCAGGAGGTTCTCCCCTCCAGGCGGGATGAGGCCCATTTCCTCTGAGGTGTCTGGAGGCTCATCACACCTAACCTCTGGAAATTAAAAAAGGGTCCTTGCTGCAACTCAAGAAGTTCCCCGACATACCCGTCTCCACACGAGAGGAAGCACGAGGGTCCCGCCCACATTCAGAGGAACCCCGTTTCCGAGATGAAGGATCCTATCCTGCTTAGTCAGGAAAGATTTTTCGGCGTTCCCATGGCATCTCAAGAGCAAGGGTTCTCAATAGGAAAGGCAAGAGGAACTCCAGGGTCGTGGCCACCATTTCAAGAGTCCCCCAGATGTCTCAGTCCATTTTAGAGGAACCCGTTTTCCCAGCACTGCCTCAACTTTCACGCCGAGGATCCACTCACACCATGGTGGCATGTGGGACAGCCCTGTGAGAAAGCCTCGAGGGAAAGCCACAGATCCCTTGATCCCCGGGACGGGAAGCGTGACACATCTGCTACACTGTCCCTGAGGTCACGGTCGTATGTCGAGAGTACCTGCCGCAACTCGAGAAAATCCAGGAGGTTCTCTGCTCCAGTCGAGATGAGGCCCATTTTCTCTGCGGCGTCTCGAGAGTAATCACAACTAAACTCTGGAACTTCCAAAGTGTCCTAAACACCCTTGCTAAAACTCAAGAAGTTCCCCGACATACCCGTCTCCACTCCAGAGGAAGCACGAGGGTCCGGCAACCCGCCAGAGGAGCTCCGTTTCCTCCTCCAAGCTCGAGATGAGGGATCCTTCCCTGCTTCCTCGGGAAAGAATTCCCGACGTTTCGACGCATCTCAAGAGGAGGCGCGCTGCACAGGAAAGGCGAGAGGAACTCATGGGTCGTGCCACCATTCCAAGAGTCCCCCAGATGTCTCAGTCCATTCAGAGGATCCTGTTTTCCCTGCACTGCTTCGACTTTCACGCTGAGGATCGACTCACTCACTGGTGGCACGTGTGACAACCCTGTGGGAAAGCCTCGTGGGAAAGCCTCGAGGGAAAGCCACAGATCCCTAAAATCCACGGCGACGGGAAGCGTGACACTGCTGCTACAGCACGGGAGGAAAGCGCACGTGCATGCCCCTACTCGAGACGAGAACTGACTCCCCTGGGGAGACTCCAGAAATACCCCAAGATGCATGTCAGCCCTGGAGAGGAATCCTCAGGTTCCGGCCCCGACTCCACACAAGGTCTTAGGCCCTGGCATCGACGGGAGAGGAATAGCGACAGGACCTCTAGCAACTCACATGGGGACTGGCCTTTCCTGAGGTAACCAGAGCGGGTCCATGAGGTCCCCGTCGTAAGTCGAGAGCACCTGCCGCAACTCGGTAAAATCCAGGAGGTTCTCCATGCAGGTGAGATGAGGCCCGTTTCCTCTGATGTGTCTCCAGGCTAATCACACGTGAACTCTGGAACTTCTAAAGAGTCTTTCACAGTCATGCTGCAACTCAAAGAAGTTCCCCGACATACCCGTCTCCACTCAAGAGGAAGCACGAGGGTCCCGGCCACATCCAGAGGAGCTCCGTTTCCGGCTCGTTGCTCGAGAGGAGGGATCCTTTCCCTGTGTGGTTGGGAATGAATTCCCGGCGTTCCCGTCGCATCTCAAGATGAGGCGCTCTCCACAGGAAAGGCGAGAGGAACTCAAGGGTCGTGCCACCATTCGCAGAGTCCCCCAGATGTCTCAGTCCATTCAAGGGAAACCTGTTTTCCCTGCACTGCCTTGACTTTGTAGCCGAGGATCGACTCACACCACGGTGGCACGTGGACAGCCCTGTGGGAAAAGCCTCGTGGGAAAGCCCGTGGGAAAGCCTCTCGGAAAGCCACAGATCCCTTGATCCACGCGAATGGAAGCGTGACACTACTGCTACAGCTCTGGAGGAAATCGCACGTGCATGCCCCACTCGAGACTACGACTGACTCCCTGGGGAGACTCCAGAAGTACCCCAAGATCCATGTCAGCACTGGAGAGGAATCCTCAGTTCCGGCACCGAATTCACACAAGGTCGTAGGCCCGGCATCGACGGGAGAGAATCCCGAGAGGCCCCTGAGCAACGCGCATGTGGACTGGCCTTTACTGAGTCCATCAGAGCGGGTCCCTGAGGTCCCCGTCATAAGTCGAGAGCACCTGCCCCAACTCGAGAAAATCCAGGAGGTTCTCCCTCCAGGCAAGATGAGGCCCATTTCCGCTGAGGGCGTCTTGAGGCTAATCACACCTAACCTCTGGAACTTCCAAAGGGTCCTTCACACCCTTGCTGCAACTCAAAGAAATTCTCCGACATACCCGTCTGCACTCGAGAGGAAGTACGAGAGTCCCACCCATAGGAGCCCGATTTCTGCCTCTTAGCTCAGAGGTGGGATCCTTTCCGTGCGTTGTCTGGAAATAATCACCGAGATTCCCGTCGCAATTCAAGAGGAGGCGCTCTCCACAGGAAAGGCGAGAGGAACTCCAGTGTCGTGCCACCATTCGCAGAGTCCCCAGATGTCTCAGTCCATTCCAGGGAAACCTGTTTCCCTGCACTGCCTCGACTTTCAAGCCGAGGATCGACTCACACCACGGTGGCACGTGGGACAGCCCTGTGGGAAAGCTTCTTGGGAAAGCCTCGTGTGAAAGCCTCGAGGGAAAGCCACAGATCCCTTGATCCACGTGAAGGAAAGCGTGACATTGCTGCTACAGCTCGGAGGAAAGCCCACGTGCAAGCCTCCCCTCGAGACGAGGACTGACTCCCCCGGGGAGACCTCAGAAGTACCCCAAGATCCATGTCAGCACCGAGAGGAATCCTCAGGTTCTGGCACCGACTCCACACAAGATCTTAGGCCCCGGCAGAGACGGAGAGGAATCCCGAGAGGCCGTCGAGCAACTCGCATGGGCCTGGCCTTTCCTGAGGGCACCAGAGGCGGGTCCCTGAGGTCCCCGTCGTAAGTCGAGGGCACCTGCCGCAACTCGAGAAAATCCAGGAGGTTCTACCCTCCAGGCGAGATGAGGCCCATTACCGCTGAGGCGTCTCGAGGCTAATCACACCTAACCTATGGAACTTCCAAAGGGTCCTTCATGCCCTTGCTGCAACTCAAGAAGCTCCCCACATACCCGTCTCCACTCGAGAGGAAGCCCGAGAGTCCCGCCCACATCCAGAGGAGCCCCGTTACTGCCTCCTAGCTCGAGAGGAGGGATCCTTTCACTGAGTGGTCGGTCAAGTATTCCGGAGTTCCCGTCTCATCTCAAGAGGAGGCGCTCTCCACAGGAAAGGCGAGAGGAACTCCAGATTCGTGCACCCATTCCCAGAGGCCCCAGATGTCTCAGTCCATTCCAGGAAACCTGTTTCTCCTGCACTGCCTCAACTTTCTAGCCTAGGATCGACACACAACACAGTGGCACGTGGGACAGCCCTTTGGGAAAGTCCTCGTGGGAAAGCCTCGAGGAAAAGACTCGTGCAAAGCCTCGAGGGAAAGCCGCAGATACCTTGATCCACGGCGAAGGGAAGCGTGACACTGCTGCTACAGCTCGGAGGAAAGCGCACGTGCATGCCCCCACTCGAGATGAGGACTGACTCCCGTGGGGAGACTGGAGAAGTACCCCAAGATCTTGTCAGCACTGCAAAGGAATCCTCAGGTTCCGGCACCGACTCCCACAAGGTCTTAGGCCCTGGCATCGACGGGAGAGGAACCCGAGAGGGCCCTGAGTAACTCGCATGGGGACTGGTCTTTACTGAGGCCACCAGAGCGGGTCTCTGAGGTCCCTGTCGTAAGTCGAGAGCACCTGCCGCAACTCGAGAAAATCCAGGATGTTCTCCCCTCCAGGCGAGATGAGGCCCATTTCCGCAGAGGCGACTCGAGGCTTATAACACCTGACCTCTGGAACTTCCAAAGGGTCCTTCACACCCTTGCTGCAACTCAAGAAGTTCCCCGACATACCCGTCTCCACTCGAGAGGAAGCACGAGAGTCCCGCCCACATCCAGAGGAGCCCCTTTTTCCGCCTCCTAGCTCGAGAGGAGGTATCATTTCCCTCGTGGTCGGGAAAGAAATTCCGGCGTTCCCGTCGCATCTCAAGAGGAAGCGCTCTCCACAGGAAAGGCTAGAGGAACTCCAGGGTCGTGCCACCCATTCCCAGAGTCCCCCAGATATTTCAGTCCATTCCAGGAAAACTGTTTTCCTTGCACTGCCTCGAATTTCAAGCCGAGGATCGACTCGCACCAAAGGTGGCACGTGGACAGCCCTGTGGAAAGCCTCGTGGGAAAGCCTCGTGGGAAAGCCTCGAGGGAAGCCACAGATGCCTTGATCCACGGAAGGGAAGCGTGACA
>NW_017205125.1:0-5400 GCF_001704415.2 Capra hircus
AACGTGACACTGCTGCTACAGATCGGGAGGAAAGCGCACGGGCATGCCCCAGTTGAGTAGAGGACTGACTGCCCTGAGAGACTCCAGAAGTACACCAAGATCCATGTCAGCACTGCAGAGGAATCCTCAGGTTCCAGCACTGACTTCACACAAGATCTTAGGCACCGGCATCGAAGGGAGAGGAATCCCGAGAGGCCCCTGAGCAACTCGCATGGGAATGACTTTCCTGAGGGCCTCCAGAGCGGGTCCCTGATGTCCCCATCGTAAGTTGAGAGCACCTGCCGCAACTCGAGAAAATCCAGGAGTTCTCCCCTCCAGGCGAGATGAGGCCATTTCCGCTGAGGCGTCTCGAGGCTAATCACATCTAACATCTGGAACTTCCAAAGGGTCCTTCACACCCTTGCTGCAACTCAAGAAGTTCCCCGACATACCGGTCTCCACTCAAGATTAACATGAGAGTCCGACCATTTCCAGAGTGGCCCCGTTTCCGACTGCTAGCTCGAGAGGAGAATCCTTTCCTGCGTGTCGGGAAAGAATTCCTAGCATTCCTATCGCGCATCTCAAGAGGAGGCGCTCTCCACAGGAAAGACGAGAGGAACTCCAGGATCAGGCCCCATTCCCAGAGTCCCCCTGATTTCTCAGGCCATTGCAGGGAAACCTGTTTTCCCTGCACTGCCTCGACTTTCAAGCCGAGGATCGACTCACACCACGGTGGCACGTGGGACAGCCCTGTGGGGAAGCCTCGTGGGAAGCCTTGTGGAAAGCCTCGATGGAAAGCCACAGATCCTTGATCCACGCGAAGGGAAGCGCCACACTGCTGCTAAAGCTCCGGAGGAAAGCGCACGTGCATGCCCCACTCGAGCCGATGACTGACTCCCCTGGAGAGACTCCAGAAGTACCCCAAGATCCATGTCAGCACTGGAGAGGAATCCTCAGTTTCTGGCACAGACTCCACACAAGTCTTAAGCCCCGGCTTCGACGGGAGAGGAATCCCGAGAGCCCGCCCGAGCAACTCGCTTGGGGACTGGCCTTTCCTGTGGCCACAAGAGCGGGTGCCTGAGGTCCCCGTCGTAAGTCGAGAGCACCTGCCGCAACTCGAGAAAATCCAGGAGGTTCTCCCCTCCAGGCGAGTTGAGGCCCATTTCCGCTGAGCGTCTCCAGGATATTCACCTAAACTCTGGAACATCCAAAGGTTTCTTCACACCCTTGCTGCAACTCAAGAAGTTCCGCGACATACCCGTCTCCACTCGAGAGGAAGCACGAGAGTCCCGCCCACATCCAGAGGAGCCAGATTCGCCTGCTAGCTCGAGAGGAGGGATCCTTTCCCTTCGTGTCGGCAAAGCATTCCTGAGTTCCCGTCCGACCTCAAGAGGAGGCACTCTCTACAAGAAAGGCGAGAGGAACTCCAGGGTCGTGCCACCATTCCCAGAGTCCCCAGATGTCTCAGTCCATTCCAGGGAAACCTGTTTTCCCTGCACTGCCTCGAATTTCAAGCCGAGGATCGACTCACACCACGGTGGCACGTGGGACAGCCTGTGGGGAAAGCCTCGTGGGAAAGCCTCGTGGGAACCTCGAGGGAAAGCCCCTGATCCCTTGATCCACACGAAGGGAAGCGTGACACTGCTGCTTCGCTCGGGAGGAAGCGCACGTGCATTCCCCCACTCGAGACGACGACTGACTCCCCTGGGGAGACTCCAGAAGTACCCCAAGATCCATCTCAGCACTTGAGAGGAATGCTCAGGTTCCGGCACTACTCCACGCAGATCTTAGGCCCCGGCATCCACCGAGAGGCCCCCCGAGCAACTCGCATGGGGACTGGCTTTGCCTGAGGCCACCAGAGCGGGTCCCTGAGGTCCCCGTCGTAAGTCGAGAGCACCTGCCGCAACTCGAGAAAATCCAGGAGGTTCTCCCCTCCAGGCGAGATGAGGCCCATTTCCGCTGAGGCGTCTCGAGGCTAATCACACCTAAACTCTGGAACTTCCAAAGGGTCCTTCACACCCTTGCTGCAACTCAAGAAGTTCCCCGAGATACCAGACTACACTCGAGAGGAAGCACGAGAGTCCTGCCCACATCCAGAGGAGCCCCGTTTCCGCCTCCTAGCTCGAGAGGAGGGATCCTTTCCCTGCGTGGTCGGGAAAGAATTCCCGGCTTTCCCGTCACATCTCAAGTGGAGGCGCTCTCCACAGGAAAGGCGAGAGGAACTCCAGGGTTGTGCCACATTCCCAGAGTCCCCAGATGTGTCAGTCCATTCCAGGGAAACCTGTTTTCCCTGCACTGCCTCGACTTTCAAGCCGAGGATCGACTCACACCTCGGTGGCACGTGGGACAGCCCTGTGGGAAGGCCTCGTGGGAAAGCCTCTAGGGAAAGCCACAGATCCGTTGATCCACGCGAAGGGAAGCGCCACACTGCTGCTGCAGCTCGGGAGGAAAGCGCTCGTGCATGCCCCGACTCGAGACGAGGATTGACTCCCCTGGAGAGCCTCCAGAAGTAACCCAAGATCCATGTCTGCACTGAAGAGGAAACCTCAGGTTCCAGCACCGACTCCACACAAGGTCTTAGGCCCCAGCATCGACTGGAGAGGAATCCCGAGAGGGCCCAAGCAACTCGCATGGGTACTGTCCTTTCCTGAGGCCACCAGAGCGGGTCCCTGAGGTCCCCGACGTAAGTCGAGAGCACCTGCCGCAACTCGAGAAAATCCAGGAGGTTCTCCCCTAAAGGCGAGTTGAGGCCCATTTCCGCAGAGGGTGTCTCGAGGCTAATCACACCTAACCTCTGGAATTTCCAAATGGTCCTTCAAAACCATGCTGCAACTCAAGATGATCCCCGACATACCCGTCTCCACTCGAGAGGAAGCACGAGAGTCCCGCCCACATCCAGAGGAGCCCCGTTTCCGCCTCCTAGCTCGAGAGGAGGGATCCTTTCCCTGCGTGGTCGGGAAAGAATTCCGGCGTTCCCGTCGCATCTCAAGAGGAGGCGCTTTCCACAGGAAAGGCGAGAGAAACTCCAGGGTCGTGCCACCATTCCCAGAGTCCCCTGGATGTCTCAGTCCATTCCAGGGAAAGCTGTTTTCCCTGCAGTGCGTCGGCTTTCAAGCCGAGGATCGACTCACACCATGGTGGCACGTGGGACAGCCTTGTGGGAAAGCCTCGTGGGAAAGCCTCGAGGGAAAGACCCTGATCCCTTGATCCACGCAAAGGGAATCGCGACACTGCTGCTACAGCTCGGGGGGAAAGCGCACGTGCATGCCCCCTCTCGAGACGAGGACTGACTGCCCTGGGAGACTCCAGAAGTACCCTAAGATCCATGTTTGCACTGGAAAGGAATCCTCAGGTTCCGGCACTGACTCCACACAAGGTCTTAGGCCCCAGCATCGACGAGACAGGAATCCCGAGAGGCCCCCGAGCAACTCGCATGGGGACTGGCCTTTCCTGAGGCCACCAGAGCGGATCCCTGAGGTCCGGTCGTAAGTCGAGAGCACCTGCCGCATCTCGAGAAAATCCAGGAGGTTCTCCCCTCCAGGCGAGATGAGGCCCATTTCCGTTGAGGCAACTAGGGGGTAATCACGCTTTAACTCTGGAACTTCCAAAGGGTCCTTCACACCCTTGCTGCAACTCAAGAAGTTCCCCGACATACCCGTGTCCACTCAAGAGGAATCCGAGAGTCCCGCCCATATCCAGAGTGGCCCCGTTTCCGCCTGCTAGCTCGAGAGGAGGGATACGTTCCCTGCGTGGTCAGGAAAGAATTCCCGGCGTTCCCGTCGCATCTCAAGAGGAGGCGCTCTCCACAGGAAAGGCGAGAGGAACTCCAGGGTCGTGCCACCAAACCCTGAGTCCCCCAGATGTCTCAGTCCATTCCTGGGGAAACTGTTTTCCCTTCACTGCCTCGACTTTAAAGCCGAGGATCGACTCACACCACCGTGGCACGTGGGAAAGCCCTGTGGGAAAGCCTCGTGGGAAAGCCTCATGGGAAAGTCTAGATGGAAAGCCACAGATTCCTTGATCCACGAAAAGGGAAGCGTGACACTGCTGCTAAGCTCGGGAGGAAAGCGCACGTGCATGCCCCCACTCGAGACGAGTACTTACGCCTCTGGGGAGATTGCAGAAGTCCCGGAAGATCCATGTCGGCACTGGAGAGGAATCCACAGGTTCCGGCACTGACTCCACACAAGGTCTTAGGCCCCGGCATCGACGGGAGAGGAATCCCGAGAGGCCCCGAGCAACTCGCATGGGGACTGGCCTTTCCTGAGGCCACCAGAGTGGGTCCCTGAGGTCCCCGTCGTAAGTCGAGAGCACATGCCGCAACTCGAGAAAATCCAGGAGGTTCTCCCTCCAAGCGACATGAAGCCCATTTCCGCTGAGGTATCTCGAGGCTAATCACTCCTTACCTCTGGAACTTCCAAAGGGTCCTTCACACCCTTGCTGCAACTCAAGAAGTTCCGCGACATACCCGTCTCCACTCGAGAGGAAGCAGGAAAGTGCCGCTCACATCAAGAGGAGCCACGTTTCCGCCTCCTAACTCGAGAGGTTTGATCCTTTCCCTGCGTGGTGGGGAAAGAATTCGCGGCGTTCCCGTCGCATCTCAAGAGGAGGCGCTCTCCAGAGGAAAAGCGAGAGGAACTCCAGGTTCGTGCCACCATTGCCAGAGTCCCCCAGATGTCTCAGTCCATTCCAGGGAACCTGGTTTCCCTGCACTGCCTCGACTTTCAAGCCGAGGATCGACTCACAGCACAGTGGCACGTGGGGCAGCCCGTGGGAAAGCCCTGTGGGAAAGCCTCGAGGGAAATCCACAGATCCCTTGATCCACGCGAAGGGAAGCGTGACACTGCTGCTACAGCTCGGGAGGAAAGCGCACGTGCATGGCCCCACTCGAGACGAGGACTGACACCCCTGGGGAGACTCCAGAAGTACCCCAAGATCCATGTCAGCACTGGAGAGGAATCCTCAGGTTCCAGCACCGACTCCACACAAGGTCTTAGGCCCCTGCATCGACGTGAGAGGAATCCCGTGAGGCCCCAGAACAACTTGCATGGGGACTGATCTTTCCTGAGGCCACACAGTGGGTCCCTGCGGTCCCTGTCGTAAGTCGAGAGCACCTGCTGCAACTCGAGAAAATCCAGGAGGTTCTCCCTTCCAGGCGAGCTGATTCCCATTACCGCTGAGGTATCTCGAGGCTAATCACACCTTACCTCTGGAACTTCCAAAGAGTCCTTCACACCCTTACTGCAACTCAAGAAGTACCCCGACATACCCGTCTCCACCCGAGAGGAAGCACGAGAGTCCTGCCCACATCCAGAGGAGCCCCGTTTCGCCTCCAGCTCGAGAGCAGGGATGCTTTCCCTCCGTGGTCGGGATAGAATTCCCGGTGTTCCATCACATCTCAAGAGGAGGCGGGCTCACAGG
>NW_017205126.1:0-5400 GCF_001704415.2 Capra hircus
GGAAAGCCTCGAGGGAAAGCCACAGATCCGTTGATCCACGCGAAGGGAAGCATGACACCTGCTGCTACAACTCGGGAGGAAACGCACGTGCATGCCCCCACTAGAGACGAGGACTGACTCCCCTGGGGAGACTAAAGAAGTACCCAAGATCCATGTCAGCACTGGAGAGGAATCCTCAGGTTCCGGCACCGACTCCACCCAAGGTCTTAGGCCCCTGCATCGACGGGAGAGGAATCCCGAGAGGCCCCTGAGCAACTCGCATGGGGACTGACCTTTCCAGAGGCCCACCTGAGCGGGTCCCTGAGGTTCCTGTCGTAAGTCGAGAGCACCTGCCGCAACTCGAGAAAAATCCAGGAAGTTCTCCCCTCCAGGCGAGATGAGGACCATTTCCGCTGAGGCGTCTCGAGGCTAATCACACCTAACTCTGGAACTTCCAAAGGGTCCTTCACACCCTTGCTGCCAACTCAAGAAATTCCCGACATATCCGTCTCCACTCGAGAGGAAGCACGAGAGTCCCACCCACATCCAGAGGAGCCGGTTTCTGCCTCCTACCTCGAGAGGAGGGATCCTTTCCCTGCGTGGTCCGGAAAGAATTCCCGGCATTCCCGTCGCATCTCAAGAGGAGGCGCTCTCCACAGAAAAGGCGAGAGGAACTCCAGGGTCGTGTCACCATTCCCAGAGCCCAAAGATGTCTCAGTCCATTCCAGGAAATCATGTTTTTCCCTGCACTGCTCGACTTTCAAGCCGAGGATCGACTCGCACCACGGTGGCACGTAGGACAAACCTGTGGGAAAGCCTCGAGGGAAAGCCACAGATCCCTTGATCCACGCGAAGGAAAGCGTGACACTGCTGCTACAGCTCGGGGAGGAAAGCGCGCAGGTTATGCCCCCACTCTAGACGAGGACTGACTCCCCTGGGGAGACTCCAGAAGAATCCCAAGTTCTATGTCAGCACTGGAGAGGAATCCTAAGTTCCCGGCCCCGAATCCACACAAGGTCTTAGGCCCCGGCATCGACGGGGAGGAGAATCCCCAGAGGCCCCGAGTAACTCGCATGGAGACTGGCCTTTCCTGAGGCCACCAGAGCGAGTCCCTGAGCTCCCCGTCGTACGTTGAGAGCACCTGCTGCAACTCCGAGAAAATCCAGGAGGTTCTCCCCTCCAGGCGAGATCAGGCAATTTCGCTGAGTGTCTCACGGCTTATTACACCTAACCTCTCGAACTTCAAAAGGGTCCTTCACTCCTTGCTGCAACTCCAAGAAGTTCCCCAACATTCCTGTCTCCACTCGAGAGGAAGCACGAGAGTCCCGCCACATCCAGAGAAGCCCCGTTTCCGCCTCCTAGGTCGAGAGGTGGGATCCTTTCCCTGCGTGGTCGGGAAAGAATTCCCGGCGTTCCCGTCGCATCTCAAGAGGAGGCGCTCTCCACAAGAAAGGCGAGAGGAACTCTAGGGTCGTGCCACCATTGCCAGGGTCCCCCAGATGTCTCACTCCAATTCCAGGGCAATCTGTTTTCCCTGCACTGTCTCGACTTTCAAGCCGAGGATCGACTCCCACCACGGTGGCACGTGGGACAACCCTGTGGGAAAGCCTCGTGGGAAAGCCTCGTGGGAAAGCCTCGAGGGAAAGCACAGATCCCTTGATCCACGCGAAGGGAAGTGTGACACTGCTGCTACAGTTGGAGAGGAAAGCGCCCGTGCATGCCCCTACTCGAGACGAGGACTGACTCCCCTGGGAAAGACTCCAGAAGTACCTCAAGATCCATGTCAGCACTGGAGAGGAATCCTCAGGTTCCGGCACCGACTCCACACAAGGTCTTAGGCCCCGGCATCGATGGGAGAGGAATAATGAGAGGCCCTCGAGCTACTCGCATGGGCCCTGGCCTTCCCTGAGGCCAGCACATCGGGTCCATGTGATCCCCGTCGTAAGTCGAGAGCACCTGTGGCAACTCGAGAAAATCCAGGAGGTTCTCGCTCCAGACGAGATGAGGCCCATTTCCGCTGAGGCGTTTCGAGGCTAACCACACCTAACCTCTGGAACTTCAATAGGGTCCTTCACAACCTGGCTGCAACTCAAGAAGTTCCCCGACATTCCCGTCTCCACTCCAGAGGAAGCACGAGAGTCCCGCCCACATCCAGAGGAGCCCCGTTTCCGCCTCCTAGCTCGAGAGGAGGGATCCTTTCCCTGCGTGGTCGGGAAAGAATTCCAGCGTTCCCATCGCATCTCAAGAGGAGGCGCTCTCCACAGGAAAGGTGAGAGGAACTCCAGGTTCGTGCCACCATTCCCAGAGCCCCCCAGATATCTCAGTCCATTACAGGGTAAACCTGTTTCTTCCTGCACTGCCTCGACTTTCAAGCGGAGGATCCACTCACACCACGGTGGCACGTGGGACAGCCCTGTGGGAAAGGCCTCGTGGGAAAGCCTCGTGGGAAAGCCTCGAGGGAAAGCCACAGATCCGTTGATCCACGCGAAGGGAAGCATGACACTGCTGCTACAACTCGGGAGGAAACGCACGTGCATGCCCCCACTAGAGACGAGGACTGACTCCCCTGGGGAGACTAAGGAAGTACCCCAAGATCCATGTAAGCACTGGAGAGGAAAACTCAGGTTCCAGCACCGACTCCACACAAGGTCTTAGGCCCCCTGCATCGACGGGAAGAGGAATCCCGAGAGGCCCCCGAGCAACTCGCATGGGGACTGACCTTTCCAGAGGCCATCTGAGCGGTGTCCCTGAGGTTCCTGCCGTAAGTCGAGAGCACCTGCCGCAACTCGAGAAAATCCAGGAAGTTCTCCCCTTCAGGCGAGATGAGGACCATTTCCGCTGAGGCGTCTCGAGGCTAATCACACCTAACCTCAGGAACTTCCAAAGGGTCTTTCACACCCTTGCTGCAACTCAAGAAATTCCCGACATATCTGTCTCCACTCGAGAGGAAGAAGCACGAGAGTCCCACCCACATCCAGAGGAGCCCGCGTTTTCTGCCTCCTACCTCGAGAGGAGGGATCCTTTCCCTGCGTGGTCGGGAAAGAATTCCCGGCATTCCCGTCGGCATCTCAAGAGAGGCGCTCTCCACAGGAAAGGCGAGAGGAAATCCAGGGTCGTGCCAACCATTGCCAGGGTCCCCCAGATGTCTCAGTCCTTTCCAGGGAAAACTGTTTTCCCTGCACTGGCCTCGACTTTCAAGCTGAGTATCGACTCACACCACGGTGGCACGTGGGACAGCCCTGTGGGAAAGCCTCGTGGGAAAGCCTCGTGGGACAGGCCTCGTGGGAAGCCTCGAGGGAAAGCCACAGATCCCTGGATCCACACGAAGGGAAGTGTGACACTGGCTGCTACAGCAGCGGGAGGAAAGCGCACATGCATGCCCCCACTCGAGACGAGGACTGACTCCCCTGGGGAGACCACAGAAGTACCCCAAGATCCATGTCAGCACTGGAGAGGAAACCTCAGGTTCCAGCACCGACTGCACACAAGGTCTAAGGCCGCCGGCATCGCCGGAAGAGAAATCCCGATAGGCCCCCAAGCAACTCGCATGGGGACTGGCCTTTCCTGAGGCCACCAGAGCGGGCACCTGATGTCCTCGTCGTAAGTAGATAGCACCTGCCGCAACTAGAGAAAATCCAGGAGGTCCTCCCCTCCAGGCGAGATGAGGCCCATTTCCGCTGAGGCGTCTCGAGGCTAACCACACCTAACCTCTGGAACTTCCAAAGGGTCCTTCACACCCTTGCTGTAACTCAAGAAGTTCCCCGACATAACCGTCTCCACTCGAGCGGAAGCACGAGAGTCCCGCCCCCATCCAGAGGAGCCCCGTAGTCGCCTCCTAGCTCGAGAGGAGGGATCCTTTCCTGCATGTTCGGGAAAGAATTCCCGGCGTTTCCCGTCGCATCTAAGAGGAGGCGCTCTCCACAGGAAAGGCGAGAGGAACTCCAGGGTCGTGCCACCATTGCCAGGGTCCCCCAGATGTCTCAGTCAATTCCAGGGAAACCTGTTTTCCCTGCACTGCCTTGACTTTCAAGCCGAGGATAGACTCACACCACGGATGTGGACAGCCCTGTGGGAAAGCCTCGTGGGAAAGCCTCGAGGGAAAGCCTCGAGGGAAAGCCAGATCCCTTGATCCACGCGAAGGGAAGCGTGACACTGCAGCTACAGCTCGGAGGAAAGCGCACGTGCATGCCCCCACTCGAGACGAGGACTGACTCCCTGGGGAGACCCCAGATGTACCCCAAGATCCATGTCATCCCTGGAGAGGAATCCTCTGGTTGCGGCACCGACTCCACACAAGGTCTTAGGCCCTTGCATCGCCAGGAGGGGAATCTGAGAGGCCCCCAAGCAACTCGCATGGGGACTGGCCTTTCCTGAGGCCACCAGAGCGGGCCCCTGAGGTCCCCATCATAAGTCGAGAGCACCTGCCGCACCTCGAGAAAATCCAGTAGGTTCTCCCCTCCAGGAGAGATGAGGCCCATTTTCGCTGAGGCGTTGCGAGGCTAACCACACCTAACCTCTGGAACTTCAATAGGGTCCTCTCAACCTTGCTGCAACTCAAGAAGTTCCCCGACATTCCCGCCTCCACTCGAGAGGAAGCACGAGAGTCCCGCCCACATCCAGAGGAGCCCCGTTTCCGCTCCTAGCTCCAGAGGAGGGATCCTTTCCTGCGTGGTCGGGAAAGAATTCCCGGCGTTCCCCGTCGCATCTCAAGAGGAGGCGCTCTCTACAGGAAAGGCGAGAAGAACTCCAGCGTCGTGCCACCATTCCCAGAGTCCCCCAGATGTCTCAGTCCATTACAGGGTAACCTGTTTTTCCTGCACTGCCTCGACTTTCAAGCTGAGGATCCACTCACACCACGGTGGCACGAGGGACAGCCCTGTGGAAAGCCTCGTGGGGAAAGCCTCGAGGGAAAGCCACAGATCCGTTGATCCACGCGCGAAGGGAAGCATGACACTGCTGCTACAACTCGGGAGGAAACGCACGTGCATGCCCCCACTAGAGACGAGGACTGACTCCCCTGGGGAGACTAAAGAAGTACCCCAAGATCCATGTCAGCACTGGAGAGGAATCCTCAGGTTCCGGCACCGACTCCACCCAAGTCTTAGGCCCTGCATCGACGGGGAGAGGAATCCCGAGAGGCCCCTGAGCAACTCGCATGGGGACTGACCTTTCCAGAGGCCACCTGAGCGGGTCCCTGAGGTTCCTGTCGTAAGTCGAGAGCACCTGCCGCAACTCGAGAAAATCCAGAAGTTCTCCCCTCCAGGCGAGATGAGGCGTCTCGAGGCTAATCACACCTAACCTCTGGAACTTCCAAAGGGTCCTTCACACCCTTGCTGCAACTCAAGAAATTCCCGACATATCCGTCTCCACTCGAGAGAGGAAGCACGAGAGTCCCACCCACATCCAGAGGAGCCCGGTTTC
>NW_017205127.1:0-5399 GCF_001704415.2 Capra hircus
CCCTGCAGTTGCCCTTCCCTTCCCTCTGACAGAGCTCTCACTGCTGAAGCCCTTGGCAGTGTGCAACCCACCACCCCTAAGCCCTCCCCAACGACGCCTGGCACCTATGTGCAAAGGCAAGGCAGGATTGGAGCTGAGGCAAGGAAGGCACCAGTGGCGTCTCCCAGGCTCGCTCAGACAGCTCCTTCCTGGGGAGGGAGCCTAAAAGCAAGGCAAGTCTGGGCAAGGCGAGCCCCCGGCCGAGCAGCCTGCGCCAGAAACTCTGCCAGATCGGGGCTCTGAGCAGAGCTAGAGCTCTGCCGTACTGGAGGCCCACTTAGCTCCGTGCAAGCAGGGCTTTCCTCTTGACTGGGCTCGGCTGCCTCCTCTTCTCCCGAGGAGGCTCGCTACACTGCTGGCTGTGCTCTCGCCTATCAGGGCGGGCGCGCAGGGCTCCTCCAGCAGGTCTTGCCTCAGGGGCTGCTTCCCCTGAGTTGAGGCTGTGGGCGGGAACCCAGACACGCAGGATAAGGCCCCAACCACCTGCACATGTCTCTGCTGGGAGGAGAGTGCTAGGGAACCTACGTCTCTCACACACTTTCTAGGCACCCACGGAGTCAGCCTCTGGGAGTGTGGGGATGCAAAACCCAGCCAGGGGCCCTTGGAACCTGGTGCTCTCCGTGCGGAGCTTTGTCTGGGCGGCCAAGGAACCGCTGAAGGAGCCCTGCTGTTGCCCTTCGCTTCCCTCTGACAGAGCTTTCACTGCTGGAGCCCTTGGCAGTGTGCAACCCACCAGCCCCTAAGCCCTCCTCAAGGACGCTTGGGACCTAAGTGCAAAGGCAAGGCAGGGTAGAGCTGAAGCCAGGAAGGCGCCAGTGGCGTTTCCGAGCCTCACACAGCCTGCTCCTTCCTGGGAGGGAGCCTTAAAGCAAGGCAAGTCTGCGCAAGGCTCGCCTATGGCAGAGCATCTTGGTGCAGGAACTCTGCCAGATCGGGCCTCTGAACAGAGCTAGAGATCTGCCGTACTGGAGTCGCACTTAGCTTCGTGTAAGCAGGGATTTCAGCTTGACGGGGACTTGCTGCCTCCTCTTCCCCGAGGAGGCTCGCTTCCCTGCTGGCTGTGCACTCGCCTATCAGGGGGGGCGCAGGGCTCCTCCAGCAGGTCTTGCCTCAGGGGCTGCTTCCCCTGAGTTGGGGCTGTGGGCAGGAACCCAGACACGCAGGATCAGGCCCAAACACCTGCACATGTCTCTGCTGGGGAGGAGAGTGCTAGGGAACCTACGTCTGTCATACACTTTCTGGGCACCCAAGGAATCAGCCTCCGTGTGTGCGGGGGCTGAAAACCCCAGCCAGGGGACCCTGGGAGCCTGGTGCTCTCCGTGTGGCGCTGAATCTGGGCGGCCAAGCAACCGCTGGAGGAGCCCTGCAGTTGCCCTTCCCTTCCCTCTGACAGAATTCTCACTGTGGGAGCCCTTGGCAGTGGTGCAACCCACCAGCCCCTAAGCTCTCCTTAAGGAGGACTGGGACCTAAGTGCAAAGGCAAGGCAGGATTGGAGCTGAGGCAAGAAAGGCGCCAGTGGCGACTCCCAGGCTCCTGCTGGCCTGCTCCTTCCTGGAGAGGGCAGCCTAAAAGCAAGGCAAGTCTGGGCAAGGCTAGCCCCCGGCAGAGGCAGCCTCGCGCCAGGAACTCTGCCAGATCGGGGCTCTGAGCAGAGCTAGAGCTCTGCCGTACTGGAGGCGCACTTAGCTCCGTGCAAGCAGGGCTTTCAACTTGACGCGGGCTGGGCTGCCTCCTCTTCCCCCGAGGAGGCTCGCTTCCCTGCTGGCTGTGCACTCGCCCTATCAGGCGGGGGCGCAGGGCTCCTCCAGCAGGTCTTGCCTCAGGGGCTGGCTTCCCCTGAGTTGGGGCTGTGGGCAGGAACCCAGACACGCAGGATCAGGCCCCAACCACCTGCACATGTCTCTGCTGGGGAGGAGAGTGCTAGGGAACCTACGTCTGTCATACACTTTCTGGGCACCCAAGGAATCAGCCTCCGTGTGTGCGGGGCTGAAAACCCCAGCCAGGGGCCCTGGGAGCCTGGTGCTCTCGGTGCGGCGCTGATTCTAGGCGGCCTAGAAACCGCTGGAGGAGCCCTGCAGTTGCCCCTTCCCTTCCCTCTGACAGAGCTCTCACTGCTGAAGCCCTTGGCAGTGTGCAACCCACCACCCCCTAAGCCCCTCCCCAACCACGCCTGGCACCTATGTGCAAAGGCAAGGCAGGATTGGAGCTGAGGCAAGGAAGGCACCAGTGGCGTCTCCCAGGCTCGCTCAGACAGCTCCTTCCTGGGGAGGGAGCCTAAAAGCAAGGCAAGTCTGGGCAAGGCGAGCCCCCGGCCGAGCAGCCTCGCGCCAGAAACTCTGCCAGATCGGGGCTCTGAGCAGAGCTAGAGCTCTGCCGTACTGGAGGCCCACTTAGCTCCGTGCAAGCAGGGCTTTCCTCTTGACTGGGCTCGGCTGCCTCCTCTTCTCCGAGGAGGCTCGCTACACTGGCTGGCTGTGCTCTCGCCTATCAGGCGGGCGCGCAGGGCTCCTCCAGCAGGTCTTGCCTCAGGGGCTGCTTCCCCTGAGTTGGGGCTGTGGGCGGGAACCCAGACACGCAGGATAAGGCCCCAACCACCTGCACATGTCTCTGCTGGGGAGGAGAGTGCTTAGGGAACCTACGTCTCTCACACACTTTCTAGGCACCCACGGAGTCAGCCTCTGGGAGTGTGGGGATGCAAAACCCAGCCAGGGCCCTTGGAACCTGGTGCTCTCCGTGCGGAGAGCTTTGTCTGGGCGGCCAAGGAACCGCTGAAGGAGCCCTGCTGTTGCCCTTCGCTTCCCTCTGACAGAGCTTTCACTGCTGGAGCCCTTGGCAGTGTGCAACCCACCAGCCCTAAGCCCTCCTCAAAGGACGCTTGGGACCTAAGTGCAAAGGCAAGGCAGGGGTAGAGCTGAAGCCAGGAAAGGCGCCAGTGGCGTTTCCGAGCCTCACACAGCCTGCTCCTTCCTGGGGGAGGGAGCCTTAAAGCAAGGCAAGTCTGCGGCAAGGCTCGCCTATGGCAGAGCATCTTGGTGCCAGGAACTCTGCCAGATCGGGCCTCTGAACAGAGCTAGAGATCTGCCGTACTGGAGTCGCACTTAGCTTCGTGTAAGCAGGGATTTCAGCTTGACGGGGACTTGCTGCCTCCTCTTCCCCCCGAGGAGGCTCGCTTCCCTGCTGGCTGTGCACTCGCCTATCGGCGGGGGCGCAGGGCTCCTCCAGCAGGTCTTGCCTCAGGGGCTGCCTTCCCCTGAGTTGGGGCTGTGGGCAGGAACCCAGACACGCAGGATCAGGCCCCAAACACCCTGCACATGTCTCTGCTGGGGAGGGAGAGTGCTAGGGAACCTACGTCTGTCATACACTTTCTGGGCACCCAAGGAATCAGCCTCCGTGTGTGCGGGGCTGAAAACCCCAGCCAGGGGCCCTGGGAGCCTGGTGCTCTCCGTGTGGCGCTGAATCTGGGCGGCCAAGCAACCGCTGGAGGAGCCCTGCAGTTGCCCTTCCCTTCCCTCTGACAGAATTCTCACTGCTGGAGCCCTTGGCAGTGTGCAACCCACCAGCCCCTAAGCTCTCCTCAAGGAGGACTGGGACCTAAGTGCAAAGGCAAGGCAGGATTGGAGCTGAGCAAGAAGGCGCCAGTGGCGTCCAGCTCCTCAGCCTGCTCCTTCCTGGGAGGAGCCTAAAGCAAGGCAAGTCTGGCAAGGCTAGCCACGGCAGAGCAGCTGGGCCAGAACTCTGCCAGATCGGGCTCTGAAGCAGAGCTAGAGCTCTGCCGTACTGGAGGCGCACTTAGCTCGTGGAAGCAGGGATTTCAGCTTGACGGGCTGCTGCCTCCTCTTCCCCCGAGGAGGCTCGCTTCCCTGCTGGCTGTGCACTCGCCTATCAGGCGGGGGCGCAGGGCTCCTCCAGCAGGTCTTGCCTCAGGGGCTGCTTCCCCTGAGTTGGGGCTGTGGGCAGGAACCCAGACACGCAGGATCAGGCCCCAACCACCTGCACATGTCTCTGCTGGGAGGAGAGTGCTAGGGAACCTACGTCTGTCATACACTTTCTGGGCACCCAAGAATCAGCCTCCGTGTGTGCGGGGCTGAAAACCCAGCAGGGGCCCTGGGAGCCTGGTGCTCTCGGTGCGGCGCTGATTCTAGGCGGCCTAGAAACCGCTGGAGGAGCCCTGCAGTTGCCCTTCCCTTCCCTCTGACAGAGCTCTCACTGCTGAAGCCCTTGGCAGTGTGCAACCCACCACCCTAAGCCCTCCCCAACCACGCCTGGCACCTATGTGCAAAGGCAAGCAGGATTGGAGCTGAGGCAAGGAAGCACCAGTGGCGTCTCCCAGGCTCGCTCAGACAGCTCCTTCCTGGGAGGGAGCCTAAAAGCAAGGCAAGTCTGGGCAAGGCGAGCCCCCGGCCGAGCAGCCTCGCCAGAAACTCTGCAGATCGGGGCTCTGAGCAGAGCTAGAGCTCTGCCGTACTGGAGGCCCACTTAGCTCCGTGCAAGCAGGGCTTTCCTCTTGACTGGGCCGGCTGCCTTCTCTTCTCCCGAGGAGGCTCGCTACACTGCTGGCTGTGCTCTCGCCTATCAGGCGGGCGCGCAGGGCTCCTCCAGCAGGTCTTGGCCTCAGGGCTGCTTCCCCTGAGTTGAGGCTGTGGGCGGGAACCCAGACACGCAGGATAAGGCCCCAACCACCTGCACATGTCTCTGCTGGGGAGGAGAGTGCTAGGGAACCTACGTCTCTCACACACTTTCTAGGCACCCACGGAGTCAGCCTCTGGGAGTGTGGGATGCAAAACCAGCCAGGGCCCTTGGAACCTGGTGCTCTCCGTGCGGAGCTTTGTCTGGGCGGCCAAGGAACCGCTGGAAGGAGCCCTGCTGTTGCCCTTTCGCTTCCCTCTGACAGAGCTTTCACTGCTGGAGCCCTTGGCAGTGTGCAACCACCAGCCCCTAAGCCCTCCTCAAGGACGCTTGGGACCTAAGTGCAAAGGCAAGGCAGGGGTAGAGCTGAAGCCAGGAAGGCGCCAGTGGCGTTTCCGAGCCTCACACAGCCTGCTCCTTCCTGGGAGGGAGCCTTAAAGCAAGGCAAGTCTGCGCAAGGCTCGCCTATGGCAGAGCATCTTGGTGCCAGGAACTCTGCCAGATCGGGCCTCTGAACAGAGCTAGAGATCTGCCGTACTGGAGTCGCACTTAGCTTCGTGTAAGCAGGGATTTCAGCTTGACGGGGACTTGCTGCTCCTCTTCCCCGAGGAGGCTCGCTTCCCTGCTGGCTGTGCACTCGCCTATCGGGGGCGGGGGCGCAGGGCTCCTCCAGCAGGTCTTGCCTCAGGGGCTGCTTCCCCTGAGTTGGGGCTGTGGGCAGGAACCAGACACG
>NW_017205128.1:0-5399 GCF_001704415.2 Capra hircus
AGCAGTGTCACACTTCCGTCGCGGGGATCAAGGGATCTGTGGCTTTCCCTCGAGGCTTTCCGACGAGGCTTCCCACAGGGCTGTCCCACGTGGGACATGACATGGTGGAGTGAGTGGATCCTCGGCGTGAAAGTAGAGGCAGTGCAGGGAAAACAAGTTCCTCTTGAATGGACTGAGACATCTGGGGGTCCTTGGAATTGTGGCACGACACTGGGGTATCTCTCGCCTTTCCTGTTGAGAGCGCCTCTTCTTGAGATGCGACGGGAAAGCGGGAATTCTTTCCAGACGAAGCAGGAAAAGAATCCCTAATCTCAAGCGACGAGGTGGAAACCAGGCTCCTCTGGATGTGGGCAGGACCCTCGTGCTTCCTCTCGAGTGGAGACGGATATGTCGGGAACTCTTGAGTTGCAGCAAGGGGTGAAGGACCCTTTGGAAGTTCCAGAGGTTAGGTGTGAATAGCCTCGAGACGCCTCAGCAGAAATGGGGCCTCATCTCGCCTGGAGGGGAGAACCTGTTGATTTTCTCGAGTTGCGGCAGGTGCTCTCGACTTACGACGGGGACCCCTGGGACCCGCTCTGGAGGCCTCAGTAAAGGCCAGTTCCCATGCGAGTTACACGGGATCTCTCGGATTCCTCTCCTTCGATGCCGGGGCTAAGATCTTGTGTGGAGTCACTGCCAGAACCTGAGGATTGCTCTCCAGTACTGACATGGATCTTGGGGTACTTCTGGAGTCTCCCCAGGGGAGTCAGTCCTCGTCTCGTGTGGGGGCATGCACGTGCGGTTTCCTCCGAGCTGTAGCAGCAGTGTCACGTTTCCCTTCGCGTGGATCAAGGGATCTGTGGCTTTCCCTCGAGGCTTTCCCAGGAGGCTTTCCCACGAGGCTTTTCCACAGGGCTGTCCCACGTGCCACCGTGGTGTGACTCGATGCTCGGCTTGAAAGTCGAGGCAGTGCAGGGAAAACAGCTTTCCCTGGAATGGACTGAGACATCTGGAAGACTCTGGGAATGGTGGCACGACCCTGGATTTCCTCTCGCCTTTCCTGTGGAGAGCGCCCCCTCTTGAGATGTGACGGGAACGCCGGGAATTCTTTCCCGACGACGCAGGGAAAGGATCCCTCCTCTCGAGCTATGAGGCGGAAACCGGGCTCCTCTGGATGTGGGCGGGACACTCGTGCTTCCTCTCGAGTGGAGACGGGTATGTCTGGGAACTTCTTGAGTTGCAGAAAGAGTGTGAAGGACCCTTTGGAACTTCCAGAGGTTAGGTGTGATTAGCCTCGAGACGTCTCAGCAGAAATGGGGCTCATCTCGCCTGGAAGGGAGAACCTCCTGGATTTTCTCGAGTTGCGGCAGGCGCTCTCGACTTACGACGGGGTCCTCAGGGACCAGCTCTGGTGGCCTCAGGAAAGGCCAGTCCCCATGCGAGTTTGCTCGGGGGCCTTTCGGGATTCCTCACCCATCGATGCCCAGGCCTAAGACCTTGTGCGGTGTCGATACCGGAACCTGAGGATTCCTCTCCAGTGCTGACATGGATCTTGGGGTACTTCTGGAATCGCCCCAGGGGAGTCCAGTCATCATCTCGAGTCGGGGCATGCACGTGTGCTTTCCTCCGAGCTGTAGCAGCAGTGTCCCGTCTCCCTTCCCGTGGATCAAGGCATCTGTGGGTTTCCCTCGAGGCTTTCCCACGAGGCTTTCCCACAGGGCTGTCCCACGTGCCACCGTGGTGTGATTCGATCCTCGGCTTGAAAGTCGAGGCAGTGCAGGGAAAACAGGTTTCCCTGGAATGGACTGAGTCATCTGCGGGACTCTGGGAAATGTGGCACGACCCTTGAGTCCCTCTCGCCTTTCAGGTGGAGAAGCGCCTCCTCTTGAGATGCAACGGGAACGCCGAGAATTCTTCCCCGACCACGCAGGGAAAGGATCCCTGCTCTCGAGCTAATGAGGTGGAAACGGGGCTCCTCTGCATGTGGGCGGGACTCTCGTGCTTCCTCTCGAGTGGAGACGGGTGTGTCGGGGAACTTCTTGAGTTGCAGCAAGGTTGTGAAGTACGTTTTGGAAGTTCCCAGAGGTTAGGTGTGATTAGCCTGGGGGTCGCCTCAGAGGAAATGGGCCTCATCTCGCCTGGAGCGGAGAACCTCCTGGATTTTCTCGAGTTGTGGCAGGTGCTCTCGACTTAGGACGGGGACCTCAGGGACCTGCTCTGATGGCCTCAGGAAAGGCCAGTCCCCATTCGAGTTGCTCGGGGAGACTCACGGGATTCCTCTCCCGTCGATGCTGGGGCCTAAGACTGCCGGGGTCCAGCCCCGGTGGATCCAGGGAATTCGAAGGGTGGATGGCGTTGGCGTGGAAAGACTTGTTTGTTTAGTAAATGTAAGATTAGATTAAGAAACTATAGTGTAGTAAGAAGGTTAAGTGGAGGAAGAGGGCTGAATAGCTTGGTTCACGCGGAAGGCCAATAAAATTCCAGACAAGGAATTTGCACCATCTACGTTGGGCCACCGGCGCCCACTTGAATATCTAAGGGTGCCTCGCCTTAAGCTCCCTTTCGTGCGGGTCTTAACAGCCGGGGCAAGTAAGTAGACCTGGCGAGCCTCCGCGCCCCAGATGGAGATTCAGCCTGAAGTTAAAGTAAAGAGCAGAGAGAGGGAAGGGGAGAGAAGAGGAGAGAGAGAGACACGGGGGGAGCCAGAGTCCCAAGAAACCAGGGCCGAGAGACTAGTTCGAGAAACTGGTCCGAGAAACTGGCCCCCGGCCCCTGGCCCCCGGCCCACGGCCCCCATCCTTTATTGTTCAGAAGGCCTTTTATACTTTTGATAAAACACGGAGATCAATGGGTAATACAAAATTATGTAGCATTCGCAACCCAGATTCTTTCCGTATATCATTTTGTATACAAAAGGTCTCAGGTGATTTACATTATCTTCTGGCCAAAGAGGCTTGTTAACACTTTTTGGCTCTCTTCCTTAATGAATGTTAATTTTGTTTCCCCTGAAGTTTTTTTTTTTTTTTAATCTGCATCTCCTTAAAGCATTAAAGTTACATCTCTATAGAACAAAGGTGCAGTGGGCTATAACAAAGAAGGTACTTAACTCAAAGATCTAATGTTGCTAATACCAGGTCTATTACTTGTTTTTCTATATACCAACTATATCTAAAAATAAAGGATAGGAAAATTTGGCAGCAAGCATTGACCCAAAAAATGAAACCTTTAATCAGTCCTATTCTAAAGATTTTGACTCCTCGGAAGCTCCTACATTCCTAGGATGTTTTAAGCTTCCTGTGCCTCCTGCGGTCAGGAGGCCTCAAACAATCACATGTGCAGCTGTACGAGTCCTGCAGGCAGGCTAGAAAGCCCATCGGAGGGGTTTTTGGATTGAAACACTCTTTCAAATGCAGAAGACTAAAGCCCTGAATTGACTTTTTCCAGAAAATGTCAGAAGAGTGGAAAAGCAGAGCACAAAAGCCGGCAGATTTTTGTTGGGGTACATGCTTAGGAATTTCCAGAGGGGTCCCTGAAGTCTGAGCACGCCTTGCGTATGTCAGCTTCCTGCCTCATGACCTTGTCACGGGCGGGATTCCTCACACTGGCTCCCGGCATAAGACCTTTGTGGAGTCGGTGCCGTAAAGTGAGGGTTCCTCTCCAGTGCTGACATGGATCTTGGGGTACTTCTGGAGTCTCCCCAGGGGAGTCAGTCCTCGTCTCGAGTGGGGGCATGCACGTTCGATTTCCTCCCGAGCTGTAGCAGCAGTGTCACGCTTCCCTTCACGTGGATCAAGGTATCTGAGGCTTTCCCTCGAGGCTTTCCCACGAGTCTTCTCCACGAGGCTTTCCACGAGACTTTCCCAAAAGGCTGTCCCACGTGCCACCGTGCTGTGTGTCCATCCTAGGCTAGAAAGTCGAGGCAGTGCAGGAGAAACAGGTTTCCATGGAATGGGACTGAGACATCTGGGGGACTCTCGGAATGGGTGCATGAATCTGGAGTTCCTCTCGCCTTTCCTGTGGAGAGCGCCTCCTCTTGAGATGAGACGGGAACTCCGGGAATACTTGACCGACCACTCAGTGAAAGGATCCCTCCTCTCGAGCTAGGAGGCAGTAACGGGGCTCCTCTGGATGTGGGCGGGTCTATCGGGCTTCCTCTGGAGTGGAGACGGGTATGCCGGGGAACTTCTTGATTTGCAGCAAGGGTGTGAAGGACCCTTTGGAAGTTCCAGAGGTTAAGTGTGATTAGCCTCGAGACGCCTCAGCGGAAATGGGCCTCATCTCGCCTGGAGGGGAGAACCTCCTGGATGTTCTCGAGTTGCGGCAGGTGTTCTCGACTTACGACGGGGACCTCAGGGACCCGCTCTGCTGGCCTCAGGAAAGCCCAATCCCCTTGCGCCTTGCTCGGGGCTTCTCGGGATTCCTCTCCCGTCGATGCCGGGGCCTAAGATCTTGTGTGGAGCCGGTGCAGGAACCTGAAGAATTTCCTCTCCAGTGCTGACATGGATCTGGGGGTATTTCTGGAGTTTCCCCAGTGGAGTCAGTCCTCGTCTCGAGTGGGGGCATGCACATGCGCTTTCCTCCCGAGCTGTAGCAGCAGTGTCACGCTTCCCTTCGCCTGTATCAAGGGATCAGGGGCTTTCCCACGAGGCGTTCCCACAGGGCTGTCCCACGTGCCACCGTGCTGTGAGTCGATCCTCGGCTTGAAAGTCGAGGCAGTGCAGGGAAAAAAGGTTTCCCTAGAATGGACTGAGACATCTGGGGGACTCTGGATTGTGGCACGACCCTGGAGTTTCCTCTCGCCATTCCTGTGGAGAGCCGCCTCCTCTTGAGATGCGACGGGAACGCCGGGAATTCTTTCCCGACCACGCAGGGAAAGGATACCTCCTCTCGGGCTAGGACGCGGAAACGGGGCTCCTCTGGATGTGGGCGGGACTCTCGTGCTTCCTCTCAAGTGGGAGACGGGTATGTCGGGGAACTTCTTGAGTTGCAGCAAGGGTGTGAACGACCCCTTGGAAGTTCCAAAGGTTAGGTGTGACTAGACTCGAGACGCCTCAGCGGAAAAGGGCCTCATCTCGCCTGGAGGGGAGAACCTCCCTGGATTTTCTCGAGTTGCGGCAGGTGCTCTCGACTTTACGACGGGGACCTCAGGGACCGCTCTGGTGGCCTCAGGAAAGGCCAGTCCCCAATGCGAGTTGCTCGGGGTCTCTCGGGATTCCTCTCCCGTCGATGCCGGGGCCTAAGAACTTGTGTGGAGCCAGTGCCGGAACCTGAGGATTCCTCTCCAGTGCTGACATGGATTTGGGGCTACTTCTGGAGTCTCCTGGGAGAGTCAGTCCTCGTCTCGAGTGGGGGCATGCCGTGCACTTTGCTCCGAGCTGGATAGCAGCAGTGTCGCGCTTCCCTTCGCGTGGATCAAGGGA
>NW_017205129.1:0-5399 GCF_001704415.2 Capra hircus
TTGTTGGAGACGGTGCCGGAACCTGAGGATTCCTCTCCAGTGCTGACATGGATCTTGTGGTACTTCTGGAGTCTCCACTGGGGATTCAGTCCTCGTCTCGACTTAGGTCATGCACGTGCACTTTCCTCCGAGCTGTAGCAGCAGTGTCATGCTTCCCTTCGCGTGGATGAAGAAATCTGTGGCTTTCATCGAGGTTTTTGCAGGAGGCTTTCCCACGAGGCTTTCCCACAGGGCTGTCCCACGTGCCACCTTGGTGTGAGTCGATCCTCGGCTTGAAAGTCGAGGCAGTGCAGGGAAAACTGGTTTCCCTGGAATGGACTGAGACATCTGGGGGACTCTGGGGTATGGTGGCTCGACCCTGGAGTTCCTCTCGCCTTTCCTGTGGAGAGCGCCTCCTCTTGAGATGCGACGGAAACACCGGGAATTCTTTCCCGAACACGCAGAGAAAGGATCCCTCCTCTCGAGCTAGGAGCGGAAACGGGGCTCCTCTGGATGTCGGCGGGAGGCTCGAGCTTTCTCTCAAGTGGAGACGGTTATGTCGGGGAACTTCTTGAGTTTTCAACAAAGTGATGTACCTTTGGAAGTTCCAGAGGTTAGGTGTGATTAGCCTCGAGAGGCCTCATTGGAAATGGGCCTCATCTCGCCTGGAGGGGAGAAACTTCTGGATTTTCTCGAGTTGCAGCAGTTTCTCTCCACTTACGACGGGGACCTCAGGGACATGCTCTGGTGGCCTCAGGAGAGGCCATTCCCATGCGAGTTGCTCGGGGGCCTCTCGGGATTCCTCTCCTGTCGATGCCGTGTCCTAAGACCTTGTGTGGAGTCGGTGCCGGAACCTGAGGATTCCTCTCCAGTGCTGACATGGATTTTGGGTACTTTTGGAGTCTCCCTAGGGGAGTCAGTCCTCGTCTCGTTTGGGGGCATGCAAGTGCGCTTTTCCTCCCGAGATGGGCAGCAGTGTCATGTTTCCCGTCGAGTGGATCAAGGAATCAGTGGCTTTTCCTCGAGTCTTTTCCACAAGGCTTTCCCACGAGGCTTTTTCCACAGGGCTGTCCCACGTGCCAACGTGGTGTGAGTCGATCCTCGGCTTGAAATTCGAGGCAGTGCAGGGAATACAGGTTTCCCTGGAATGGACTGAGACCTCTTGGGGACTATCAGATTGGTGGCACACCCTGGAGTTCCGCTCGCCTTTCCTGTGGAGATGGCCTCCTCTTGAGATGCGACGGGAACGCCGGGAATCTTTCCCGAGAAACACAGGGAAAGGATCCCTCCTCTCGAGCTAGGAGGCGGAAACGGGGCTCCTCTAGATGTGGGCGGGAATCTCGTGCTTCCTCTCGAGTGGAGACGGGTATGTCAGGGAACTTCTTGAGTTGCAGCAAGGGTGTGAAGGACCCCTTTGGAAGTTCCATAGGTTAGGTGTGATTAGCCTCGAGACGCCTCTGGGAAATGGGCCTCATCTCGCCTGGAGGGGAGTACTTCCTGAATTTTCTCGAGTTGTGGCAGGCGCTCTCGACTTACGACGGGGACCTCAGGCACCCGCTCTGGTGGCCTCAGGAAAGGCCAGTCCACATGCGAGTTGATTGGGGGCCTCTTGGGATTCCTCTCTCGTCGATTCCAGGGCCTAAGATCTTGTATGGAGTCCGTGCCGGAACCTGAGCATTCCTCTCCAGTGCAGACATGGATCCTGGGGTACTTCTGGAGTCTCCCAGGGGAGTCAGTCCTCGTCTCGAGCGGGGGCATGCACGTGCGCTTTCCTCCGAGCTGTAGCACAAGTGTCACGCTTCCCTTCGCGTGGATCAAGAGATCTGTGGCTTTCCCTTGAGGCTTTCCCACGAGGCTTTCCCACGAGGCTTTCTCACAGGGCTGTCCACGATGCCACCGTGGTGTGAGTCTATCCTCGGCTTTAAAGTCGAGGCAGTGCAGGGAAAACAGGTTTCCCTGGAATGGACTGAGACATCTGGGGGACTCTGGGAATGGTGTCACGACCCTGGAGTTCCTCTCGCCTTTCCTGTGGAGAGCGTCTCCTCTTGTGATGCGACGGGAACGCCGGGAATTCTTTCCCGAACACGCAGGGAAAGGATCCCTCCTCTCGAGCTAGAGGCGGAAACGGGGCTCCTCTGGATGTGGGCAGAACTCTCCTCGTTCCTCTCGAGTGGAGACGGGTATGTCGGGAAAGTTCCTGAGTTGCAGCAAGGGTGCGAAGGACCTTTTGGAAGCTCCAGAGGTTAGGTGTGATTAGCCTCGAGACGCCTCAGCGGAAATGGGCCTCTTCTCGCCTGGAGGGAGAACCTCCTGGATTTTCTCGAGTTGCAGCAGGTGCTCTCGACTTACGACGAGGACCTCAGGGACCTGCTCTGGTGACCTCAGGAAAGGCCAGTCCCCATGCGAGTTGCTTGGGGGCCTCTCGGATTCCTCTCCTGTCGATGCCAGGCTAAGATCTTGTATGCAGTCGGTGCCGGAACCTGAGCATTCCTCTCCAGTGCAGACATGGATCCTGGGTTACTTCTGGAGTCTCCCCAGGGAGTCAGTCCTCGCTCGAGTGGGGGCATGCACGTGCGCTTTCCTCCCGAGCTGTAGCAGCAGTGTCACGCTTCCCTTCGCGTGGATCAAGAGATCTGTTGCTTTCCCTAGAGGCTTTCCCACGAGGCTTTCCCATGAGGCTTTCCCACAAGGCTGTAACACGTGCCACCGTGCTGTGAATCGACCCTCGGCTTGAAAGTCGAGATAGTGCAGGGAAAAACAGTTATCCCTGGAATGGACTGAGACATCTGGGACTCTGGAATGGTGGCACGACCCTGGAGTTCCTCTCGCCTATCCTGTGGAGAGCGCCTCCTCTTGAGATGCGACGGGAACTCCGGGAATTCTTTCCCGACCACGCAGGGAAAGGATCCCTCCTCTCGAGCTAGGAGGCGGAAACGGGGCTCCTCTGATGTGGGCGGGACTCTCATACTTCCTCTCGAGTGGAGACGGTATATCGGGGAACTTGTTGAGTTACAGCAAGGGTGTGAAGGACCCTTTGAAGTTCCAGAGGTTAGGTGTGATTAGGCTCGCGGCGCCTCAGCGGAAATGGCCTCATCTCGCCTGGAGGGGCGAACCTCCTGGATTTTCTCGAGTTGCGACAGGTGCTCTCGACTTACGACGGGGACATCAGGGACCCGCTCTGGTGGCCTCAGGAAAGGCCAGTCCCCATGCGAGTAATTCGGGGGCCTCTAGGGCCTCCTCTCCCGTCGATGCCGGGGCCTAAGACCCTGTGTAGAGTCGGTGCCGGAACCTGAGCATTCCTCTCCAGTGCTGACATGGATTTTGGTACTTTTGGAGTCTCCCTAGGGGAGTCAGTCCTCGTCTCGTTTGGGGGCATGCAAGTGCGCTTTCCTCCCGAGATGGGGCAGCAGTGTCATGTTCCCGTCGAGTGGATCAAGGAATCAGTGGCTTTTCCTCGAGTCTTTTCCACAAGGCTTTCCCACGAGGCTTCCCACAGGGCTGTCCCACGTGCCAACGTGGTGTGAGTCGATCCTCGGCTTGAAACTCGAGGCAGTGTAGGGAATACAGGTTTCCCTGGAATGGACTGAGACCTCTCGGGGACTATCAGATTGGTGGGCACACCCTGTAGTTCCGCTCGCCTTTCCTGTGGAGCCCACCTCCTCTTCAGATGCGAGGAGAACGCCGGGAATTCTTTCCCGAACACGCAGGGAAAGGATCCCTCCTCTCAAGCTATGAGGCGGAAACGGGGACCCTCTGGATGTTTACGGTACTCTCGTGCTTCCTCTTGAGTGGAGACCGGTATGTCGGGGAACTTCTTGAGTTGCAGCAAGGGTGTGAAAGAACCTTTGGAATTCCAGAGGTTAGGTGTGATTAGCCTCGAGACGCCTCAGCAGAAATGGGCCTCATCACACCTGGAGGGGAGAACCTCCTGGATTTTCTCGGGTTGCGGCAGGTGCTCTCGAATTACGACGGGGACCTCAGGGACCAGCTCTGGTGGCCTCAGGAAAGGCCATTCCCCATGCGAGTTGCTCCGGGCCTCTCGGGATTCCTCTCCCGTCGATGAAGGGGCCTAAGACCTTTTGTGGAGTCGTTGCCGGAACGTGAGGATTCCTCTCCAGTGCTGACATGGATCTTGAAGTACTTCTGGAGTCTCCCCAGGGAAGTCAGTCCAGTCTCGAGTGGGGGCAGGCACGTGCGCTTTCCTCCCGAGCTGTAGCAGCAGTGTCACGCTTCCCTTCGCGTGGTTCAAGGGATCTGTGGCTTTCCCACGAGGCTTTCCCACAGGGCTGTCCCACGTACCACCGTGGTGTGAGTCGATCCTCGGCTTGAATGTCGAGGCAGTGCTGGGGAAAACTGGTTTCCCTGTTATGGACTGAGCATCTGGGGACTCTGGGAATAGTGGCACGACCCAGGAGTTCCTCTCGCCTTTCTGTGGTGAGCGCCTCCACTTGAGATGCGACGGGATCGCCGGGAATTCTTTCTCGACCACACAGGAAATGAATCCCTCCTCTGGAACTATGAAGCGGAAACGGGGCTCCTCTGGATGTGGGTGGGACTCTCGTGCTTCCTCTCGATTGGAAACGGGTATGTCGAGGAACTTCTTGTGTTGCAGCAAGGTGTTAAGGACCCTTTGGAAGTTCCAGAGGTTAGGTGTGATTAGCATCGAGACGCCTCAGGGGAAATGGGCCTCATCTCGCCTGAAGGGGAGAACCTCCTGGATTTTCTCGAGTTGCGGCAGGTACTGTGGACTTAAGACGGGACCTCAGGGACCCGCCCTGGTGGCCTCAGAAATGCCAGTCCCCATGCGAATTGCTCGGGGGCCTCTCGGGATTCCTCTCCCGTCGATGCCGGGGCCTAAGACCTTGTGTGTAGTCGATGCCGGATCCTGAGGATTCCTCTCCAGCCCTGACATGGATCTTGGGGTACTTCTGGAGTCTCCCCAGGGAAGTCAGTCCTCGTCTCGAGTGGGGGCATGCTCGTGCGATTTCCTCCCGAGCTGGAGCAGCTGTGTCGCGCTTCCCTTCGTGTGGATCAAGGATCTGTGGCTTTCCCTCGAGGCTTTCCTACGAGGCTTTCCCACGAGGCTTTCCCACAGGGCTGTCCACGTGCCACCGTGGTTTGAGTCGATCCTCGGCTTGAAAGTCGAGGCAGTGCAGGGGAAAACAGGTTTCCCTGGAATGGACTGAGACATGTGGGGGATTCTGGGAATGGTGGCACGACCCTGGAGTTCCTCTCGCCTTTCCTGTGGGAGAGCGCCTCCTCTTGAAATGCGCCGGGAACGCCGGGAATTCTTTCCCGACCACGCAGGGAAAGGATCCCTCCTCTGGATCTATCAGGCAGAAACGGGTCTCCTCTGGATGTGGCGCGGGACTCTCGTGCTTCCTCTCGAGTGGAGTCAGGTATGTTGGGGAACTTCTTGA